>NC_052329.1:515777-565125 GCF_016432855.1 Salvelinus namaycush
AGCCTGTCATACGAGTGGGAGCTGTACTGCAGCGTTTAACAAAAGGAAAGCCTGTCATACAGAGTGGGAGCTGTTACTGCAGCGTTTAAACAGGGAAAGCCTGTCATACAGAGTGGGAGCTGTTACTGGCAGCGTTTAAAACAGGGAAAGCCTGTCATACAGAGTGGGAGCTGTTACTGCAGCGTTAAAACAGGGAAAGCTGTCATACAGAGTGGGAGCTGTACTGCAGCGTTTTAAAACAGGGAAGCCTGTCATACAGAGTGGGAGCTGTGACTGCAGCGTTTAAAACAGGGAAAGCCTGTCATACAGAGTGGGAGCTGTGACTGCAGCGTTTAAAACAGGAAAGCCTGTCATACAGAGTGGGAGCTGGACTGCACGTTTAAAACAGGGAAAGCCTGTCATACAGAGTGGGAGCTGTGACTGCAGCGTTTAAAACAGGGAAAGCCTGTCATACAGAGTGGGAGCTGTGACTGCAGCGTTTAAAACAGGGAAAGCCTGTCATACAGAGTGGAGCGTGACTGCAGCGTTTAAAACAGGGAAAGCCTGTCATACAGAAGTGGGAGCTGTGACTGCAGCGTTTAAACAGGGAAAGCCTGTCATACAGAGTGGGAGCTGTGACTGCAGCGTTTAAAACAGGGAAAGCCTGTCATACAGAGGGAGCTGTGACTGCAGCGTTTAAAACAGGGAAAGCCTGTCATACAGAGTGGGAGCTGTGACTGCAGCGTTTAAAACAGGGAAAGCCTGTCATACAGAGTGGGCAGTGTGTACTGCAGCGTTTAAAACAGGGAAAGCCTGTCATACAGAGTGGGAGCTGTACTGCAGCGTTTAAAACAGGGAAAGCCTGTCATACAGAGTGGGAGCTGGACTGCAGCGTTTAAAACAGGGAAGCCTGTCATACAGAGTGGGAGCTGTACTGCAGCGTTTAAAACAGGGAAACCTGTCATACAGAGTGGGAGCTGTTACTGCAGCGTTTAAAACAGGGAAAGCCTGTCATACAGAGTGGGAGCGTGTACTGCAGCGTTTAAAACAGGGAAAGCCTGTCATACAGAGTGGGAGCTGTTACTGCAGCGTTAAAAACAGGGAAAGCCTGTCATACAGAGTGGGAGCTGTGTACTGCAGCGTTTTAAAACAGGGAAAGCCTGTCATACAGAGTGGGAGCTGTGACTGCAGCGTTTAAAACAGGGAAAGCCTGTCATACAGAGTGGGAGCTGTGACTGCAGCGTTTAAAACAGGGAAAGCCTGTCTACAGAGTGGGAGCTGACTGCAGCGTTTAAAACAGGGAAAGCCTGTCATACAGAGTGGGAGCTGTGACTGCAGCGTTTAAAACAGGAAAGCCTGTCATACAGAGTGGGCGGTGACTGCAGCGTTTAAAACAGGGAAAGCCTGTCATACAGAGTGGGAGCTGTGACTGCAGCGTTTAAAACAGGGAAAGCCTGTCATACAGAGGGAGCTGGTACTGCAGCGTTTAAAACAGGGAAAGCCTGTCATACAGAGTGGGAGCTGTGACTGAGCGTTTAAAACAGGGAAAGCCTGTCATACAGAGTGGGAGCTGTTACTGCAGCGTTTAAAACAGGGAAAGCCTGTCATACAGAGTGGGAGCTGTATCTGCAGCGTTTAAAACAGGGAAAGCCTGTCATACAGAGTGGGAGCTGTTACTGCAGCGTTAAAACAGGGAAAGCCTGTCATACAGAGTGGGAGCTGTTACTGCAGCGTTTTAAAACAGGGAAAGCCTGTCATACAGAGTGGGAGCTGTTACTGCCAGCGTTTAAAACAGGGAAAGCCTGTCATACAGAGTGGGAGCTGTACTGCAGCGTTTAAAACAGGGAAAGCCTGTCATACAGAGTGGGAGCTGTTACTGCAGCGTTTAAAACAGGGAAAGCCTGTCATACAGAGTGGGAGCTGTTACTGCAGCGTTTAAAACAGGAAAGCTGTCATACAGAGTGGGAGCTGTTACTGCAGCGTTTAAAACAGGAAAGCCTGTCATACAGAGTGGGAGCTGTTACTGCAGCGTTAAAACAGGAAAGCCTGTCATACAGAGTGGGAGCTGTTACTGCAGCGTTTAAAACAGGAAAGCCTGTCATACAGAGTGGGAGCTGTGTACTGCAGCGTTTAAAACAGGGAAAGCCTGTCATACAGAGTGGGAGCTGTTACTGCAGCGTTTAAAAACAGGGAAAGCCTGTCATACAGAGTGGGAGCTGTTACTGCAGCGTTTAAAACGGGAAAGCCTGTCATACAGAGTGGGAGCTGTTACTGCAGCGTTTAAAACAGGGAAAGCCTGTCATACAGAGTTGGGAGCTGTGACTGCAGCGTTTAAAACAGGGAAAGCCTGTCATACGAGTGGGAGCTGGTACTGCAGCGTTTAAAACAGGGAAAGCCTGTCATACAGAGTGGGAGCTGTGACTGCAGCGTTTAAAACAGGGAAAGCCTGTCATACAGATGGGAGCTGTGACTGCAGCGTTTAAAACAGGGAAAGCCTGTCATACAGAGTGGGAGCTGTGACTGCAGCGTTTAAAACAGGGAAAGCCTGTCATACAGAGTGGGAGCTGTACTGCAGCGTTTAAAACAGGGAAAGCCTGTCATACAGAGTGGGAGCTTGTACTGCAGCGTTTAAAACAGGGAAACCTGTCATACAGAGTGGAGCTGTGACTGCAGCGTTTAAAACAGGAAAGCCTGTCATACAGAGTGGGAGCTGTGACTGCAGCGTTTAAACAGGGAAAGCCTGTCATACAGAGGGAGCTGTGACTGCAGCGTTTAAAACAGGGAAAGCCTGTCATACAGAGTGGGACTGTGACTGCAGCGTTTAAAACAGGGAAAGCCTGTCATACAGAGTGGGAGCTGTGACTGCAGCGTTTAAAACAGGGAAAGCCTGTCATACAGAGTGGGAGCTGTGACTGCAGCGTTTAAACAGGGAAAGCCTGTCATACAGAGTGGGAGCTGTGACTGCAGCGTTTAAAACGGGAAAGCCTGTCATACAGAGTGGGAGCTGTTGACTGCAGCGTTTAAAACAGGGAAAGCCTGTCATACAGAGTGGGAGCTGTTACTGCAGCGTTTAAAACAGGGAAAGCCTGTCATACAGAGTGGGAGCTTTACTGCAGCGTTTAAAACAGGGAAAGCCTGTCATACAGAGTGGGAGCTGTTACTGCAGCGTTTATTTAAACAGGGAAAGCCTGTCATACAGAGTGGAGCTGTGACTGCAGCGTTTAAAACAGGGAAAGCCTGTCATACAGAGTGGGAGCTGTGACTGCAGCGTTTAAAACAGGGAAAGCCTGTCATACAGAGTGGGAGCTGTTACTGCAGCGTTTAAAACAGGGAAGCCTGTCATACAGAGTGGGAGCTGTTGACTGCAGCGTTTAAAACAGGGAAAGCCTGTCATACAGAGTGGGAGCTGGACTGCAGCGTTTAAAACAGGGAAAGCCTGTCATACAGAGTGGGAGCTGTGACTGCAGCGTTTAAAACAGGGAAAGCCTGTCATACAGAGTGGGAGCTGTGACTGCAGCGTTTAAAACAGGGAAAGCCTGTCATACAGAGTGGGAGCTGTGACTGCAGCGTTTAAAACAGGGAAAGCCTGTCATACAGAGTGGGAGCTGTACTGCAGCGTTTAAAACAGGGAAAGCCTGTCATACAGAGTGGGAGCGTGTACTGCAGCGTTTAAAACAGGGAAAGCCTGTCATACAGAGTGGGAGCTGTGACTGCAGCGTTTAAAACAGGGAAAGCCTGTCATACAGAGTGGGAGCTGTGACTGCAGCGTTAAACAGGAAGCCTGTCATACAGAGTGGGAGCTGTGACTGCAGCGTTTAAACAGGGAAAGCCTGTCATACAGAGTGGGAGCTGTGACTGCAGCGTTTAAAACAGGGAAAGCCTGTCATACAGAGTGGGAGCTGTGACTGCAGCGTTTAAACAGGGAAAGCCTGTCAACAGAGTGGGAGCTGTACTGCAGCGTTTAAACAGGGAAAGCCTGTCATACAGAGGGAGCTGTTACTGCAGCGTTTAAAACAGGGAAAGCCTGTCATACAGAGTGGGAGCTGTTACTGCAGCGTTTAAACAGGGAAAGCCTGTCATACAGAGTGGGAGCTGTTACTGCAGCGTTTAAAACAGGGAAAGCCTGTCATACAGAGTGGGAGCTGTTGACTGCAGCGTTTAAAACAGGGAAAGCCTGTCATACAGAGTGGGAGCTGTGACTGCAGCGTTTAAAACAGGGAAAGCCTGTCATACAGAGTGGGAGCTGTTACTGCAGCGTTTAAAACAGGGAAAGCCTGTCATACAGAGTGGGAGCTGTGACTGCAGCGTTTAAAACAGGGAAAGCCTGTCACAGAGTGGAGCGTGACTGAGCGTTTAAACAGGGAAAGCCTGTCATACAGAGTGGGAGCTGTTACTGCAGCGTTTAAAACAGGGAAAGCCTGTCATACAGAGTGGAGCTGTTACTGCAGCGTTTAAAACAGGGAAAGCCTGTCATACAGAGTGGGAGCTGTTACTGCAGCGTTTAAAACAGGGAAAGCCTGTCATACAGAGTGGGAGCTGTGACTGCAGCGTTTAAAACAGGAAAGCCTGTCATACAGAGTGGGGCTGTGACTGCAGCGTTTAAAACAGGGAAAGCCTGTCATACAGAGTGGGAGCTGTGACTGCAGCGTTTAAAACAGGAAAGCCTGTCATACAGAGTGGGAGCTGTGACTGCAGCGTTTAAAACAGGGAAAGCCTGTCTACAGAGTGGGAGCTGTGACTGCAGCGTTAAAACAGGAAAGCTGTCATACAGAGTGGGAGCTGTGACTGCAGCGTTTAAAACAGGAAAGCCTGTCATACAGAGTGGGAGCTGTGACTGCAGCGTTTAAAACAGGGAAAGCCTGTCATACAGAGTGGGAGCGTGTGACTGCAGCGTTTAAAACAGGGAAAGCCTGTCATACAGAGTGGGAGCTGTGTACTGCAGCGTTTAAACAGGGAAAGCCTGTCATACAGAGTGGGAGCTGTTACTGCAGCGTTTAAAACAGGGAAAGCCTGTCATACAGAGTGGGACTGTGACTGCAGCGTTTAAAACAGGGAAAGCCTGTCATACAGAGTGGGAGCTTGACTGCAGCGTTTAAAACAGGAAAGCCTGTCATACAGAGTGGGAGCTGTACTGCAGCGTTTAAAACAGGGAAAGCCTGTCATACAGAGTGGGAGCTGTGACTGCAGCGTTTAAACAGGGAAAGCCTGTCATACAGAGTGGGAGCTGTTGACTGCAGCGTTTAAAACAGGGAAAGCCTGTCATACAGAGTGGGAGCTGTTACTGCAGCGTTTAAACAGGGAAAGCCTGTCATACAGAGTGGGAGCTGTACTGCAGCGTTTAAAACAGGGAAAGCCTGTCATACAGAGTGGGAGCTGTGACTGCAGCGTTTAAAAAAAGGGAAGCCTGTCATACAGAGTGGGAGCTGTTACTGCAGCGTTTAAAACAGGGAAAGCCTGTCATACAGAGTGGGAGCTGGACTGCAGCGTTTAAAACAGGAAAGCCTGTCATACAGAGTGGGAGCTGTTACTGCAGCGTTTAAAACAGGGAAAGCCTGTCATACAGAGTGGGAGCTGTGACTGCAGCGTTTAAAACAGGGAAAGCCTGTCATACAGAGTGGGAGCGTTACTGCAGCGTTTAAAACAGGGAAAGCCTGTCATACAGAGTGGGAGCTGTTACTGCAGCGTTTAAAACAGGAAAGCCTGTCATACACAGAGTGGGAGCTGTTACTGCAGCGTTTAAAAACAGGGAAAGCCTGTCATACAGAGTGGAGCTGTACTGCAGCGTTTAAAACAGGGAAAGCCTGTCATACAGAGTGGGAGCTGTTACTGCAGCGTTTAAAACAGGGAAAGCCTGTCATACAGAGGGAGCGTTACTGCAGCGTTTAAAACAGGGAAAGCCGGCATACAGAGTGGGAGCTGTTACTGCAGCGTTTAAAACAGGGAAAGCCTGTCATACAGAGTGGGAGCTGTTACTGCAGCGTTTAAAACAGGGAAAGCCTGTCATACAGAGTGGGAGCTGTTACTGCAGCGTTTTAAACAGGGAAAGCCTGTCATACAGAGTGGGAGCTGTTACTGCAGCGTTTAAAACAGGGAAAGCCTGTCATACAGAGTGGAGCTGTTACGCAGCGTTTAAAACAGGGAAAGCCTGTCATACAGAGTGGGAGCTGTTACTGCAGCGTTTAAAACAGGAAAGCCTGTCATACAGAGTGGGAGCTGTTACTGCAGCGTTTAAAACAGGGAAAGCCTGTCATACAGAGTGGGAGCTGTTACTGCAGCGTTTAAAACAGGGAAAGCCTGTTCATACAGAGTGGGAGCTGTACTGCAGCGTTTAAAACAGGGAAAGCCTGTCATACAGAGTGGGAGCTGTTACTGCAGCGTTTAAAACAGGGAAAGCCTGTCATACAGAGTGGGAGCTGTTACTGCAGCGTTTAAAACAGGAAAGCCTGTCATACAGAGTGGGAGCTGTTACTGCAGCGTTTAAAACAGGAAAGCCTGTCATACAGATGGGGAGCTGTTACTGCAGCGTTTAAAACAGGGAAAGCCTGTCATACAGAGTGGGAGCTGTTACTGCAGCGTTTAAAACAGGGAAAGCCTGATACAGAGTGGGAGCTGTTACTGCAGCGTTTAAAACAGGGAAAGCCTGTCACTACAGAGTGGGAGCTGTTACTGCAGCGTTTAAAACAGGGAAAGCCTGTCATACAGAGTGGGAGCTGTTACTGCAGCGTTTAAAACAGGGAAAGCCTGTCATACAGAGTGGGAGCTGTTACTGCAGCGTTTAAAACAGGGAAAGCCTGTCATACAGAGGGGGAGCTGTTACTGCAGCGTTTAAAACAGGGAAAGCCTGTCATACAGAGTGGGAGCTGTTACTGCAGCGTTTAAAACAGGGAAAGCCTGTCATACAGAGTGGGAGCTTTACTGCAGCGTTTAAAACAGGGAAGCCTGTCATACAGAGTGGGAGCTGTGACTGCAGCGTTTAAACAGGGAAAGCCTGTCATACAGAGTGGGAGCTGTTACTGCACGCGTTTAAAACAGGGAAAGCCTGTCATACAGAGTGGGAGCTTGTACTGCAGCGTTTAAAACAGGGAAAGCCTGTCATACAGAGTGGGAGCTGTTACTGCAGCGTTTAAAACAGGGAAGCTGTCATACAGAGTGGGAGCTGTGACTGCAGCGTTTAAAACAGGGAAAGCCTGTCAACAGAGTGGGAGCTGGTACTGCAGCGTTTAAAACAGGGAAAGCCTGTCATACAGAGTGGGAGCTGTGACTGCAGCGTTTAAAACAGGGAAAGCCTGTCATACAGAGTGGGAGCTGTTACTGCAGCGTTTAAAACAGGAAGAAGCCTGTCATACAGAGTGGGAGCTGTTACTGCAGCGTTTAAAACAGGAAAGCCGTTCATACAGAGTGGGAGCTGTGACTGCAGCGTTTAAAACAGGGAAAGCCTGTCATACAGATGGGAGCTGTACTGCAGCGTTTAAAACAGGGAAAGCCTGTCAACAGAGTGGGAGCTGTTACTGCAGCGTTTAAAACAGGAAAGCCTGTCATACAGAGTGGAGCTGTACGCAGCGTTTAAAACAGGGAAAGCCTGTCATACAGAGTGGGAGCTGTTACTGCAGCGTTTAAAACAGGGAAGCCTGTCATACAGAGTGGGAGCTGTTACTGCAGCGTTTAAAACAGGGAAAGCCTGTCATACAGAGGGGAGCTGTTACTGCAGCGTTTAAAACAGGGAGCCTGTCATACAGAGTGGGAGCTGTTACTGCAGCGTTTAAAACAGGGAAAGCCTGTCATACAGAGTGGGAGTGTTTACTGCAGCGTTTAAAACAGGAAAGCCTGTCATACAGAGTGGGAGCTGTTACTGCAGCGTTTAAAACAGGGAAAGCCTGTCATACAGAGTGGGGCTGTGACTGCAGCGTTAAAACAGGGAAAGCCTGTCATACAGATGGGGAGCTGTTACTGCAGCGTTTAAACAGGGAAAGCCTGTCATACAGAGGGGAGCTGTTACTGCAGCGTTTAAAACAGGGAAAGCCTGTATACAGAGTGGGAGCTGTTACTGCAGCGTAACAAAGAACAGCCTGCTACAGAGTGGGAGCGACTGCAGCGTTTAAAACAGGGAAAGCCTGTCATACAGAGTGGGAGCTGTGACTGCAGCGTTTAAAACAGGGAAAGCCTGTCATACAGAGTGGGAGCGTGACTGCAGGTTAAAACAGGGAAAGCCTGTCATACAGAGTGGGGAGCTGTACTCGCAGCGTTAAAACAGGGAAAAGCCTGTCATACAATGTTGAGTCTTACTGCAGCGTTTTAAAACAGGAAAGCCTGTCATACAGAGTGGAAGCGGACTTCACTGCAGTTTTAAAACAGGGAAAGCCGTCATACAGTAGTGGAGCGCTTTCCCGTTTTAAACGCTGCAGTCACAGCTCCCACTCTGTATGACAGGCTTTCCCTGTTTTAAAACGCTGCAGTCACAGCTCCCACTCTGTATGACAGGCTTTCCCTGTTTTAAACGCTGCAGTAACAGCTCCCACTCTGTATGACAGGTTTTCCCTGTTTTAAACGTGCAGTAACAGCTCCCACTCTGTATGACAGGCTTTCCCTGTTTTAAACGCTGCAGTAACAGCTCCCACTCTGTATGACAGGCTTTCCCTGTTTTAAACGCTGCAGTCACAGCTCCCACTCTGTGTGACAGGTTTCCCTGTTTTAAACGCTGCAGTAACAGCTCCCACTCTGTGTGACAGGCTTTCCCTGTTTTAAACGCTGCAGTAACAGCTCCCACTCTGTGTGACAGGCTTTCCCTGTTTTAAACGCTGCAGTAACAGCTCCCACTCTGTGTGACAGGCTTTCCCTGTTTTAAACGCTGCAGTAACAGCTCCCACTCTGTGGACAGGCTTTCCCTGTTTTAAAACGCTGCAGTAACAGCTCCCACTCTGTATGACAGGCTTTCCCTGTTTTAAACGCTGCAGTAACAGCTCCCACTCTGTATGACAGGCTTTCCCTGTTTTAAACGCTGCAGTAACAGCTCCCACTCTGTATGACAGGCTTTCCCCTGTGTTAAAAACGCTGCAGTAACAGCTCCCACTCTGTATGACAGGCTTTCCCTGTTTTAAACGCTGCAGTAACAGCTCCACTCTGTATGACAGGCTTTCCCTGTTTTAAAACGCTGCAGTAACAGCTCCCACTCTGTATGACAGGCTTTCCCTGTTTTAAACGCTGCAGTAACAGCTCCCACTCTGTATGACAGGCTTTCCCTGTTTTAAACGCTGCAGTAACAGCTCCCACTCTGTATGACAGGCTTTCCCTGTTTTAAACGCTGCAGTCACAGCTCCCACTCTGTATGACAGGCTTTCCCTGTTTTAAACGCTGCAGTAACAGCTCCCACTCTGTATGACAGGCTTTCCCTGTTTTAAACGCTGCAGTAACAGCTCCCACTCTGTATGACAGGCTTTCCCTGTTTTAAACGCTGCAGTAACAGCTCCCACTCTGTATGACAGGCTTTCCCTGTTTTAAACGCTGCAGTAACAGCTCCCACTCTGTATGACAGGCTTTCCCTGTTTTAAACGCTGCAGTAACAGCTCCCACTCTGTATGACAGGCTTTCCCTGTTTTAAACGCTGCAGTAACAGCTCCCACTCTGTATGACAGGCTTTCCCTGTTTTAAACGCTGCAGTAACAGCTCCCACTCTGTATGACAGGCTTTCCCTGTTTTAAACGCTGCAGTAACAGCTCCCACTCTGTATGACAGGCTTTCCCTGTTTTAAACGCTGCAGTAACAGCTCCCACTCTGTATGACAGGCTTTCCCTGTTTTAAACGCTGCAGTAACAGCTCCCACTCTGTATGACAGGCTTTCCCTGTTTTAAACGCTGCAGTAACAGCTCCCACTCTGTATGACAGGCTTTCCCTGTTTTAAACGCTGCAGTAACAGCTCCCACTCTGTATGACAGGCTTTCCCTGTTTTAAACGCTGCAGTAACAGCTCCCACTCTGTATGACAGGCTTTCCCTGTTTTAAAACGCTGCAGTAACAGCTCCCACTCTGTATGACAGGCTTTCCCTGTTTTAAACGCTGCAGTAACAGCTCCCACTCTGTATGACAGGCTTTCCCTGTTTTAAACGCTGCAGTAACAGCTCCCACTCTGTATGACAGGCTTTCCCTGTTTTAAACGCTGCAGTAACAGCTCCCACTCTGTATGACAGGCTTTCCCTGTTTTAAACGCTGCAGTAACAGCTCCCACTCTGTATGACAGGCTTTCCCTGTTTTAAACGCTGCAGTAACAGCTCCCACTCTGTATGACAGGCTTTCCCTGTTTTAAACGCTGCAGTAACAGCTCCCACTCTGTATGACAGGCTTTCCCTGTTTTAAACGCTGCAGTAACAGCTCCCACTCTGTATGACAGGCTTTCCCTGTTTTAAACGCTGCAGTAACAGCTCCCACTCTGTATGACAGGCTTTCCCTGTTTTAAACGCTGCAGTAACAGCTCCCACTCTGTATGACAGGCTTTCCCTGTTTTAAAACGCTGCAGTAACAGCTCCCACTCTGTATGACAGGCTTTCCCTGTTTTAAACGCTGCAGTAACAGCTCCCACTCTGTATGACAGGCTTTCCCTGTTTTAAACGCTGCAGTAACAGCTCCCACTCTGTATGACAGGCTTTCCCTGTTTTAAACGCTGCAGTAACAGCTCCCACTCTGTATGACAGGCTTTCCCTGTTTTAAACGCTGCAGTAACAGCTCCCACTCTGTATGACAGGCTTTCCCTGTTTTAAACGCTGCAGTCACAGCTCCCACTCTGTATGACAGGCTTTCCCTGTTTTAAACGCTGCAGTCACAGCTCCCACTCTGTATGACAGGCTTTCCCTGTTTTAAACGCTGCAGTAACAGCTCCCACTCTGTATGACAGGCTTTCCCTGTTTTAAACGCTGCAGTCACAGCTCCCACTCTGTATGACAGGCTTTCCCTGTTTTAAACGCTGCAGTCACAGCTCCCACTCTGTATGACAGGCTTTCCCTGTTTTAAACGCTGCAGTCACAGCTCCCACTCTGTATGACAGGCTTTCCCTGTTTTAAACGCTGCAGTCACAGCTCCCACTCTGTATGACAGGCTTTCCCTGTTTTAAACGCTGCAGTCACAGCTCCCACTCTGTATGACAGGCTTTCCCTGTTTTAAACGCTGCAGTCACAGCTCCCACTCTGTATGACAGGCTTTCCCTGTTTTAAACGCTGCAGTCACAGCTCCCACTCTGTATGACAGGCTTTCCCTGTTTTAAACGCTGCAGTCACAGCTCCCACTCTGTATGACAGGCTTTCCCTGTTTTAAACGCTGCAGTAACAGCTCCCACTCTGTATGACAGGCTTTCCCTGTTTTAAACGCTGCAGTAACAGCTCCCACTCTGTATGACAGGCTTTCCCTGTTTTAAACGCTGCAGTAACAGCTCCCACTCTGTATGACAGGCTTTCCCTGTTTTAAACGCTGCAGTAACAGCTCCCACTCTGTATGACAGGCTTTCCCTGTTTTAAACGCTGCAGTCACAGCTCCCACTCTGTATGACAGGCTTTCCCTGTTTTAAACGCTGCAGTAACAGCTCCCACTCTGTATGACAGGCTTTCCCTGTTTTAAACGCTGCAGTCACAGCTCCCACTCTGTATGACAGGCTTTCCCTGTTTTAAACGCTGCAGTCACAGCTCCCACTCTGTATGACAGGCTTTCCCTGTTTTAAACGCTGCAGTCACAGCTCCCACTCTGTATGACAGGCTTTCCCTGTTTTAAACGCTGCAGTCACAGCTCCCACTCTGTATGACAGGCTTTCCCTGTTTTAAACGCTGCAGTCACAGCTCCCACTCTGTATGACAGGCTTTCCCTGTTTTAAACGCTGCAGTCACAGCTCCCACTCTGTATGACAGGCTTTCCCTGTTTTAAACGCTGCAGTCACAGCTCCCACTCTGTATGACAGGCTTTCCCTGTTTTAAACGCTGCAGTCACAGCTCCCACTCTGTATGACAGGCTTTCCCTGTTTTAAACGCTGCAGTCACAGCTCCCACTCTGTATGACAGGCTTTCCCTGTTTTAAACGCTGCAGTCACAGCTCCCACTCTGTATGACAGGCTTTCCCTGTTTTAAACGCTGCAGTCACAGCTCCCACTCTGTATGACAGGCTTTCCCTGTTTTAAACGCTGCAGTCACAGCTCCCACTCTGTATGACAGGCTTTCCCTGTTTTAAACGCTGCAGTCACAGCTCCCACTCTGTATGACAGGCTTTCCCTGTTTTAAACGCTGCAGTCACAGCTCCCACTCTGTATGACAGGCTTTCCCTGTTTTAAACGCTGCAGTCACAGCTCCCACTCTGTATGACAGGCTTTCCCTGTTTTAAACGCTGCAGTCACAGCTCCCACTCTGTATGACAGGCTTTCCCTGTTTTAAACGCTGCAGTCACAGCTCCCACTCTGTATGACAGGCTTTCCCTGTTTTAAACGCTGCAGTCACAGCTCCCACTCTGTATGACAGGCTTTCCCTGTTTTAAACGCTGCAGTCACAGCTCCCACTCTGTATGACAGGCTTTCCCTGTTTTAAACGCTGCAGTCACAGCTCCCACTCTGTATGACAGGCTTTCCCTGTTTTAAACGCTGCAGTCACAGCTCCCACTCTGTATGACAGGCTTTCCCTGTTTTAAACGCTGCAGTCACAGCTCCCACTCTGTATGACAGGCTTTCCCTGTTTTAAACGCTGCAGTCACAGCTCCCACTCTGTATGACAGGCTTTCCCTGTTTTAAACGCTGCAGTCACAGCTCCCACTCTGTATGACAGGCTTTCCCTGTTTTAAACGCTGCAGTAACAGCTCCCACTCTGTATGACAGGCTTTCCCTGTTTTAAACGCTGCAGTAACAGCTCCCACTCTGTATGACAGGCTTTCCCTGTTTTAAACGCTGCAGTAACAGCTCCCACTCTGTATGACAGGCTTTCCCTGTTTTAAACGCTGCAGTAACAGCTCCCACTCTGTATGACAGGCTTTCCCTGTTTTAAACGCTGCAGTCACAGCTCCCACTCTGTATGACAGGCTTTCCCTGTTTTAAACGCTGCAGTCACAGCTCCCACTCTGTATGACAGGCTTTCCCTGTTTTAAACGCTGCAGTCACAGCTCCCACTCTGTATGACAGGCTTTCCCTGTTTTAAACGCTGCAGTCACAGCTCCCACTCTGTATGACAGGCTTTCCCTGTTTTAAACGCTGCAGTCACAGCTCCCACTCTGTATGACAGGCTTTCCCTGTTTTAAACGCTGCAGTCACAGCTCCCACTCTGTATGACAGGCTTTCCCTGTTTTAAACGCTGCAGTCACAGCTCCCACTCTGTATGACAGGCTTTCCCTGTTTTAAACGCTGCAGTAACAGCTCCCACTCTGTATGACAGGCTTTCCCTGTTTTAAACGCTGCAGTAACAGCTCCCACTCTGTATGACAGGCTTTCCCTGTTTTAAACGCTGCAGTAACAGCTCCCACTCTGTATGACAGGCTTTCCCTGTTTTAAACGCTGCAGTAACAGCTCCCACTCTGTATGACAGGCTTTCCCTGTTTTAAACGCTGCAGTCACAGCTCCCACTCTGTATGACAGGTTTTCCCTGTTTTAAACGCTGCAGTAACAGCTCCCACTCTGTATGACAGGCTTTCCCTGTTTTAAACGCTGCAGTAACAGCTCCCACTCTGTATGACAGGCTTTCCCTGTTTTAAACGCTGCAGTAACAGCTCCCACTCTGTATGACAGGCTTTCCCTGTTTTAAACGCTGCAGTAACAGCTCCCACTCTGTATGACAGGCTTTCCCTGTTTTAAACGCTGCAGTAACAGCTCCCACTCTGTATGACAGGCTTTCCCTGTTTTAAACGCTGCAGTAACAGCTCCCACTCTGTATGACAGGTTTTCCCTGTTTTAAACGCTGCAGTAACAGCTCCCACTCTGTATGACAGGCTTTCCCTGTTTTAAACGCTGCAGTAACAGCTCCCACTCTGTATGACAGGCTTTCCCTGTTTTAAACGCTGCAGTAACAGCTCCCACTCTGTATGACAGGCTTTCCCTGTTTTAAACGCTGCAGTAACAGCTCCCACTCTGTATGACAGGCTTTCCCTGTTTTAAACGCTGCAGTAACAGCTCCCACTCTGTATGACAGGCTTTCCCTGTTTTAAACGCTGCAGTAACAGCTCCCACTCTGTATGACAGGCTTTCCCTGTTTTAAACGCTGCAGTAACAGCTCCCACTCTGTATGACAGGCTTTCCCTGTTTTAAACGCTGCAGTAACAGCTCCCACTCTGTATGACAGGCTTTCCCTGTTTTAAACGCTGCAGTAACAGCTCCCACTCTGTATGACAGGCTTTCCCTGTTTTAAACGCTGCAGTCACAGCTCCCACTCTGTATGACAGGCTTTCCCTGTTTTAAACGCTGCAGTCACAGCTCCCACTCTGTATGACAGGCTTTCCCTGTTTTAAACGCTGCAGTCACAGCTCCCACTCTGTATGACAGGCTTTCCCTGTTTTAAACGCTGCAGTCACAGCTCCCACTCTGTATGACAGGCTTTCCCTGTTTTAAACGCTGCAGTCACAGCTCCCACTCTGTATGACAGGCTTTCCCTGTTTTAAACGCTGCAGTCACAGCTCCCACTCTGTATGACAGGCTTTCCCTGTTTTAAACGCTGCAGTCACAGCTCCCACTCTGTATGACAGGCTTTCCCTGTTTTAAACGCTGCAGTAACAGCTCCCACTCTGTATGACAGGCTTTCCCTGTTTTAAACGCTGCAGTAACAGCTCCCACTCTGTATGACAGGCTTTCCCTGTT
This sequence comes from Salvelinus namaycush, assembly GCF_016432855.1. NCBI lineage: Eukaryota > Metazoa > Chordata > Actinopteri > Salmoniformes > Salmonidae > Salvelinus > Salvelinus namaycush. The sequence goes on from NC_052329.1 coordinate 530,550, forward strand.
TTAAACGCTGCAGTAACAGCTCCCACTCTGTATGACAGGCTTTCCCTGTTTTAAACGCTGCAGTAACAGCTCCCACTCTGTATGACAGGCTTTCCCTGTTTTAAACGCTGCAGTAACAGCTCCCACTCTGTATGACAGGCTTTCCCTGTTTTAAACGCTGCAGTAACAGCTCCCACTCTGTATGACAGGCTTTCCCTGTTTTAAACGCTGCAGTAACAGCTCCCACTCTGTATGACAGGCTTTCCCTGTTTTAAACGCTGCAGTAACAGCTCCCACTCTGTATGACAGGCTTTCCCTGTTTTAAACGCTGCAGTAACAGCTCCCACTCTGTATGACAGGCTTTCCCTGTTTTAAACGCTGCAGTCACAGCTCCCACTCTGTATGACAGGCTTTCCCTGTTTTAAACGCTGCAGTCACAGCTCCCACTCTGTATGACAGGCTTTCCCTGTTTTAAACGCTGCAGTCACAGCTCCCACTCTGTATGACAGGCTTTCCCTGTTTTAAACGCTGCAGTCACAGCTCCCACTCTGTATGACAGGCTTTCCCTGTTTTAAACGCTGCAGTCACAGCTCCCACTCTGTATGACAGGCTTTCCCTGTTTTAAACGCTGCAGTCACAGCTCCCACTCTGTATGACAGGCTTTCCCTGTTTTAAACGCTGCAGTCACAGCTCCCACTCTGTATGACAGGCTTTCCCTGTTTTAAACGCTGCAGTCACAGCTCCCACTCTGTATGACAGGCTTTCCCTGTTTTAAACGCTGCAGTCACAGCTCCCACTCTGTATGACAGGCTTTCCCTGTTTTAAACGCTGCAGTCACAGCTCCCACTCTGTATGACAGGCTTTCCCTGTTTTAAACGCTGCAGTCACAGCTCCCACTCTGTATGACAGGCTTTCCCTGTTTTAAACGCTGCAGTCACAGCTCCCACTCTGTATGACAGGCTTTCCCTGTTTTAAACGCTGCAGTCACAGCTCCCACTCTGTATGACAGGCTTTCCCTGTTTTAAACGCTGCAGTCACAGCTCCCACTCTGTATGACAGGCTTTCCCTGTTTTAAACGCTGCAGTAACAGCTCCCACTCTGTATGACAGGCTTTCCCTGTTTTAAACGCTGCAGTAACAGCTCCCACTCTGTATGACAGGCTTTCCCTGTTTTAAACGCTGCAGTAACAGCTCCCACTCTGTATGACAGGCTTTCCCTGTTTTAAACGCTGCAGTAACAGCTCCCACTCTGTATGACAGGCTTTCCCTGTTTTAAACGCTGCAGTAACAGCTCCCACTCTGTATGACAGGTTTCCACTCGATGGCTCTGTATCTGTATGTACGGGTGTGATAAAGAAGATACGTAACGAATATCCTGTAGCCTATACACATGCCAATTTAATTTCATAAAAATATGCAAATGAACCTATAGACAGATGAGCGTGAACAGTCATATGTATTTACATTGAGTATTTCCATCAGTGAAGAGGCTAAAAAGTGTTGTTTTGCAATGGGATTTTTTTCTTCTCCCGGACAATTGACCTATGTCAATTTTATTTACCGGTCCAATTTTTTAGGGAGGCAAGCCGAGGTTCGGTAGCCAAAGTCAACGCCCCTTCGTCGGTGGTTGGTCACCCATAGGGTTTCTTCAATTAAGTGTTTTGTTATTTCATGCAAATGTTTTCACTTGAGAAATACTGCACCAAACATCTTAGATGTAAAATTGCACGACTAAGATCTTGGTAAAAAATGAATTACAAATCTTGTATTTTTTTTTTTAATAGAAATGTATAGATTTGTTTTTATTTGTGACCGACCGGCTCGATTCGGTCTTATGTAGCAAAATTTGAAATTGTGTTTTTTATATTGGCTAAAAGTAGAAACTCAGAGCTAGAATATGGTATATTATACACTAGTGATGCACCGAAATGACATTTCTGGCCAATATCCGATGTTTTCCTTGACAAAAAAAAAAACTACACTGATATTTAAAATTTTAGCTGCCTTTTTAAGCATTCTAGTACAGTTAAATAGTTAAAACACACATGGACACAGCAGTCTAAGGCACTGCATCTCGGTGCAAGAGGCATCACTACAGTCCCTGGTTCGAATCCAGGCTGTATCACATCCGGCTGTGATTGGGAGTCAAAAAGGGCAGCGCACAATTGGCCCAGCATCGTCTAGGCCGTCATAGTTAACAAATTCTTATTTACAGACTTGCTTAGTTAAATAAAGGTTACACACAAACACCACACTGACCAAAAAGTTATTTTGTTGGCATTTACTTATGTCCCCATTACCAGTAAAACATAATCAAAACCTATTTCTTTCACTTACTTGCTGTGCTGTTTCGTTGTTCATTTGTTCAGTCGTTTCATTCTCAACCAGAATTTCTATGAAACGCTGTTTGGGTCTTGCGTGTCAAAAAAGATACACGTCAAATAACACTATTTGATGTGTCAAGTAACACCATTTGACACTGTTTCAGTTGCTGTAGTTAGCTAGCTAACTATATAGCTAGGTGTCATCTAAAATAACCCTAATTTATAAGGCAGTTCTTATTTGATTAATGGTCCTCGGATCCATCTATGTGAAGCTAGCCACAATAAGGATTAGCCACAATCGTGAAATTTGCGGTTAGCCTTCAAAATAAAAGTATGGCATAATTCTATTATTTGTATTCCTTTGCATCACTGTCAATAACACACTTTTATTTTGAAGGCAAAACGCAAATTCCACTATTGTGCTTAATCCTTATTGTGGCTAGCTTCAAAACACAACCCGGTCCGGTCGAGCCTCACTAGCCAGATGAAGCTAGCTGGCTGCTAATAACGTTAGCCTTTGGCAACAGGGTTAAGTAGCTGGCTTGCTATTTATTTTCATGTACTGAAGTTCAATTTCAATAGGCGAACAACTAGTGGCTACCTAGTTAATACTTACAAGGATTCCTAAATCATTGCTCAGAATAGTGAAAACGACTGCAGTTTCTACTGGGCATTGTTTTCAGGCTGGTTGTATTGGTGCTAGCTAGGTACCAAGCTAAAGCTAGCTACCCCAGAAGTTGCGGTCGACAAAATAATGCTTTATTACCAACGGGGTATTGTAAACACATTGTTCGTGGCCGGTGTTTGCTTCTTTGCAGGCTTTGACAGTGCCTGGCTTGCACGTGCTAATTCGGAACACACAATATTCTATAATAGAACTGTGTTATTTGACGTGTCAAATTTAAGGCTTATTTAACACGGCTTATTTAACACGGCTTATTTAACACGGCTTATTTAACACGGCTTATTTAACACGTCAAACACGTTGTTTTTTGACACGCAAAGACCCATAGTGACGCTATTACTGTATAACTCCGGTAGGCCAACATCTGAACAATAGCGCACTTGGTAACGTTAGTGTATACCGGTGCTCGACCAATCGCGAAAGCCAACATCACCCACGACAGAACGGTTGATTGTAGAGATCGACCGATTATGAGTTTTCAACGCCGATACCGATTTATTGGAGGACCCAAAAAAAGCCGATACCGATTAATCGGCAGAATTTTTCTTTTAAATAAATTTAATTTTTGTTTTGTTTTTTTGTTGTTGTAATAATGACAATTAGAACAATACTGAATCAACACTTTTATTTAAACTTAATATAATACATCAATAAAATAAATGTATCCTCAAATAAATAATGAAACATGTTCAATTTGGTTTACATAATGCATAAACAAAGTGTTGGAGAAGAAAGTAAAAGTGCAATATGTGCCAAGTAAAAAAGCTAACGTTTAAGATCCTTGCTCAGAACATGAGAACATATGAAAGCTGGTGGTTCCTTTTAACTTGGGTCTTCAATATTCCCAGGTAAGAAGTTTTAGGTTGTAGTTATTATAGGAATTGTAGGACTATTTCTCTCTATACCATTTGTATTTCATATACCTTTGACTATTGGATGTTCTTATAGGCACTTTAGTATTGCCAGTGTAACAGTATAGCTTCCGTCCCTCTCCTCGCCCCTACCTGCGCTCGAACCAGGAACACATCAACAACAGCCACCTTCGAAGCATCTTTACCCATCGCTCCACAAAAGCCGCGGCCCTTGCAGAGCAAGGGGAACAACTACTTCGAGGTCTCAGAGCGAGTGAGGTCACCGATTGAAACGCTATTAGCGCGTACCCCGCTAACTAGCTAGCCATTTCACATCGTTTACACCAGCCTAATCTCGGGAGTTGACAGGCTTGAAGTCATAAACAGCAGAAGAGCTGCTGGCAAACGCATGAAAGTGCTGTTTGAATGAATGCTTACGAGCCTGCTGCTGCCTACCACCGCTCAGTCAGACTGCTCTATCAAATCAAATCATACTTAATTATAACATAACACACAGAAATACGAGCCTTTGGTCATTAATATGATCAAATCCGGAAACTATCATTTCGAAAACAAAACGTTTATTCTTACAGTGAAATACAGAACCGTTCCGTATTTTATCTAACGGGTGGCATTCCTAAGTCTAAATATTGCTGTTACATTGCACAACCTTCAATGTTATGTCATAATTATGTACATTTCTGGCAAATTAATTACGGTGTTTGTTAGGAATAAAGGTCTTCACACAGTTCGCAACGAGCCAGGCGGCCCAAACTGCTGCATTTACCCTGACTGCTTGCACAGAACTCAAGAGAAGTGACACAATTTCCCTAGTTAAAAGAAATTCATGTTAGCAGGCACTATTAACTAAATATGCAGGTTTAAAAATATATACTTGTGTATTGATTTTAAAGAAAGTCATTGATGTTTATGGTTAGGTACACATTGGTGCAACGACAGTGCTGTTTTCGCGAATGCGCTCGTTAAATCATCGTTTGGCAAAGTAGGCTGTGATTCGATGAGAAATTAACAGGCACCGCATCGATTATATGCATTGCAGGACAAGCTAGATAACTACACATGGTTGATGATATTATTAGTTTAACTAGTGATTATGTTAAGATTGATTGTTTTTTTATAAGATAAGTTTAATGCTAGCTAGCAACTTACCTTGGCTTCTTGCTGCACTCGCGTAACAGGTAGTCAGCCTGCCACGCAGTCTCCTCATGGAGTGCAATGTAATCGGCCACAATCGGTGTCCAAAAATGCCGATTTATCGAATGTTATGAAAACTTGAAATCGGCCCTCATTAATCGGACATTCCTAATTTTTAATCGGTCGACCTCTAGTTGATTGTTAAGGACAATGAATTCCATTATCTTGGCGTTAATGGATTTCGCCTTTTGAGTTGTCTTGCTGAAATGTTCTTACTCTTTCAAATGACTGCTCGATTTGTTGACCGCTCGATCCACACAGCAGACATTGTGGGCTAGGTTAGGAATGCTGTGTTGCACGTGTAGCACAATTTTACGTGGCATCATTACGTCATGTACCTACGTTATTTAAACTCATCAAAAAAAAAAACGTCCTCTCACTGTCAACTGCGTTTATTTTCAGCAAACTTAACGTGTAAATATTTGTATGAACATAACAAGATTCAACAACTGAGACATAAACTGAACAAGTTCCACAGACGTGACTAACAGAAGTGGAATAATGTGTCCCTGAACAAAGGGGGGGTCAAAATCAAAAGTAAGTCAGTATCTGGTGTGGCCACCAGCTGCATTAACCTCTAACGAGTCACAAACCCGGATCCGGGATCCCCCCCATCAAAAAAGCTGACTAGCATAGCCTAGCCTAAAGCCACAGGGATATCATATAATAAAATGTTCATGAAATCACAAGTCCAAGACACCAAATGAAAGATACACATCTTGTGAATCCAGCCATCATTTCTGATTTTTAAAATGTTTTACAGGGAAGACACAATATGTATTTCTATTAGCTAACCACCATAGCAAAAGACACAACTTTTTTTTTCAACCATTTTTTCCCTGCATAGGTAGCTATCACAAATTCGACCAAATAAAGATATAAATAGTCACTAACCAAGAAACAACTTCATCAGATGACAGTCTAATAACATATTTATTGTATAGCATATGTTTTGTTCGAAAAATGTGCATATTTCAGGTATAAATCATAGTTTTACATTGCAGCCACCATCACAACTCTCACCAAAGCAACTAGAATAACTACAGAGAGCAACGTGAATTACCTAAATACTCATCATAAAACATTTATGAAAAATACACAGCGTACAGCAAATGAAAGACAAAGATCTTGTGAATCCAGCCAATATTTCAGATTCTTTAAGTGTTTTACAGCGAAAACACAATATAGCATTATATTAGCTTACTACAATAGCCAACCACACAGCAGCATTGATTCATGCACGTTAGCGATAGCGAATAAACCAGCAAAAGATATAAATTTTTTCACTAACCTTCTCAAAACTTCTTCAGATGACAGTCCTATAACATCATATTACACAATACATATTGTTTGTTCGAAAATGTGCATATTTAGCGGCACAAATCGTGGTTATACAATGAGAATAGTAGCCAAGCTGCCAACAAAATGTCGGGAGAAATCTTGGGAGAGGCACCTAATCTAATCAATAACTAATCATAAACTTGACTACAAAATACAGGTTGGACAGCAAATGAAAGATACATTAGTTCTTAATGCAACCGCTGTGTTAGATTTTTAAAATTAACGTTACTACGACATACAGCGTGCGCTAAAGCGAGACCGCACCGAAATTAATGGCGGAATAATAGTTTTACATTTTTCAACAGAACAACGAATTAACATCATAAATAGTTCTTACTTTTTGATGAGCTTCCATCAGAATCTTGTGCAAGTGGTCCTTTGTCCAGAATCATCGTTGCTCGGTTGTAGATTGTCATCTTCAACTTAGGAATTAGCAGCAAACATTAGCTATGTGGCCCAGACGTGTCCAACTCTTCATAACGCAGCACAAAGAAATATCCGAAAATCGTAATATACTGATATAAACTGATATAACTCGGTTTAAAATAACTACATTATGATGTCTTTAACACCTATATCGAATAAAATCAGAGCCGGATATATCTAAGGCCTATAACGAGAGCTTTTCAGAATGCCATCCTGAGGTCTGTCTTGCGCCATGACGAACGTTGAAAAGAGTGCACCCCACGTTCCAAGAGCCTTTATATGGCCTCAGATCTGCCTAGCAACCCCATTCCAATTCTCACTGCTTACTGACATCTAGGGGAAATCGTATGCAGTGCATGTCGACTCATAGATTACATGCAAATTAATAAACCGACCTCAGAACAGCCAGCAGATTTCAGATCTCACTCCCTCATAGGAAAATTGCTCCAACTCGAGTTCTGTTTTACTCACAGATATAATTCAAACGGTTTTAGAAACTAGAGAGTGTTTTCTATCCAATAGTAATAATAATATGCATATTGTACGAGCAAGAATTGAGTACGAGGCAGTTTAATTTGGGAACGAATTTTTACAAAGTGAAAACAGCGCCCCCATATTGACAAGAAGTTAAGTACTGCAGTGCATCTCCTCCTCATGGACGGCACCAGATTTGACAGTTCTTGCTGTGAGATGTTACCCCACTCTTCAACTAAGGCACCTGCAAGTTCCCGGACATTTCTGGGGGGAATGGCCCTAGCCCTCACCCTCCGATCCAACAGGTCCCAGATGTGCTCAATGGGATTGAGATCCGGGCTCTTTGCTGGCCATGGCAGAACACTGACATTCCTGTCTTGTAGGAAATTACGCACAAATCGAGCAGTATGGCTGGTGGCATTGTCATGCTGGAGGGGCATGTCAGGATGAGCCTGCAGGAAGGGTACCACATGAGGGAGGAGGATGTCTTCCCTTTAATGCACAGTGTTGAGATTGCCTGCAATGACAATAAGCTCAGTCCGATGATGCTGTGACACACCGCCCCAGACCATGACGGGCCCTCCACCTCCAAATCGATCCTGCTCCAGAGTACAGGCCTCGGTGTAACGCTCATTCCTTCAACGATAAATGCGAATCCAAACATCACCCCTGGTGAGACAAAACCGCTACTCGTCAGTGAAGAGCACTTTTTGACAGTCCTGTCTGGTCCAGCGACGGTGGGTTTGTGCCCATAGGCTACCTTGTTGCCGGTGATGTCTGGTGAGGACCTGCCTTACAACAGGCCTACAAGCCCTCAGTCCAGACTCTCTCAGCCTATGGCGGACAGTCTGAGCACTGATGGAGGGATTGTGCGTTCCTGGTGTAACTCGGGCAGTTGTTGTTGCCATCCTGTACCTGTCCCGCAGGTGTGGTGATTGGATGTGCAGGTGTTATTACACGTGGTCTGCCACTGCGAGAACGATGTAGCGCTGTCTTGGGCGTCTCACAGTACGGACATTGCAATTTATTGCCCTGGCCACATCTGCAGTCCTCATGCATCCTTGCAGCATGCCTAAGGCATGTTCACGCAGATGAGCAGGGACCCTGGGCATCTTTCTTTTGGTGTTTTTCAGAGTCAGTAGAAAGGCCTCTTTAGTGTCCTAAGTTTTCATAACTGTGACCTTAATTGCCTACCGTCTGTAAGCTGTTAGTCTTAACGACCGTTCCACAGGTGCATGTTCATTAATTGTTTGTTTCATTGAACAAGCATGGGAAACAGTGTTTAAACCATTTACAATGAAGATCTGTGAAGTTATTGGGATTTTTACAAATTATCTTTTGAAGGACAGGGTCCAGAAAAAAGGACGTTTGTGTTTTTGCTGAGTTTAACCTGTCTAGGACTGGGGTGCCGCTAGCGGCACTCCCCCCCCACCCCCACTGAAAAACCAGTGCCGCGAAATTCAAAAAAAAATATATTTTTTAAATATTTTACTTTCACACATTAAAGTCCAATACAGCTAATGAAAGACACAGATCTTGTGAATCCAGCCAACATGTCCGATTTTTAAAATGTTTTACAGGGAAGACACAATATGTAAAGATGTAAATCTATTAGCTAAAAACACATTAGCATAATCCACCATCTTTTATTTGTCCACCAACACCAGTAGCTATCACCAATTCGGCTAAACTAAGATATTTATAGCCCCTAACCAAGAAAAAAACTCATCAGATGACAGTCTGATAACATATTTATGGTATGGGATAGGTTTTGTTAGAAAAATGTGCATATTTCAGGTAGCTGGCATAGTTTACAATTGCACCCACCGTCACAAATGGACTAGAATAATTACAATGAGCAACGTGTTTACCTAACTACTAATCATCAAACATTTCGTAAAAATACACAGCATACACTAATCGAAAGACACAGATCCTGTGAATACAGACAATATTTCAGATTTTCTAAGTGTCTTACAGCGAAAACACAATAAATCGTTATATTAGCATACCACATATGCAAACGTTACCCCAGCATTGATTCTAGCCAAAGAGCGCGATAACGTCAACATCGCCAAAAGATATTAATTTTTTCACTAACCTTCTCAGAATTCTTCAGATGACACTCCTGTAACATCATATTACAACATACATATACAGTTTGTTCGAAAATGTGGATATTTAGCCACCAAAATCGTGGTTATACAATGAGAAAAGTAGCCGAGCTGGTCAGAAAATGCCGTGTGCCATATTAGACAGTGATCTAGTCGTATACATAAATACTCATAAACGTGACTAAAAAATATAGGGTGGACAGCGATTGATAGACAATTTAATTCTTAATACAATCGCGGAATTACATTTTTTAAATTATCCTTACTTTTCAATACAGTTTGCGCCAAGCGAAGCTACGTCAAAAAAGATGGCGTCCTAAGCCACTAACATTTTTCGACAGAAACACGATTTATCATAATAAATTGTTCCTACTTTGAGCTGTTCTTCCATCAGTATCTTGGGCAAAGGATCCTTTCTTGGGTCTAATCGTCTTTTGGTGGAAAGCTGTCCTCTTGCCATGTGGAAATGCCAACTGCGTTCGGCATGAACTGGAAGCGTGCCCAGAGATTCACAGCGTCTCAGAAATAAATGTCCCAAAATCGCACTAAACGGATATAAATTGCTATAAAAACGCTTTAAATTAACTACCTTATGATGTTTTTAACTCCTATAACGAGTAGAAACATGACCAGAGTAATATTACTCCCTACACTAATGCTTGGAACAAGTGCGGGTCGGTGGCCGCCACGCGCATGACGCAGCAAGAAAAGAGTTCCTAGCTACAGGTTTTTTTTATTTATAGTGCCTGTGATTGCGCAATCGACCCCATTCAAATCGTCATCACGTAAAGGCATCCAGGGGAAGACGTAAGCAGTGTCCGTATACTCATATGAATAACATTGGCCTTAAAACTGACTCCAGAACAGGGGCCAACATTTCTGAAATCTGACTCCATGTCAGGGAAATTGCTGTAGAATGACTTCTGTTCCACTTAGAGACAAAATTTCAACTCCTATAGAAACTATAGACTGTTTTCTATCCAATAATAATAATAATATGCATATTGTACGATCAAGAATTTTGTAGGAAGCCGTTTCAAAAATTACACGATTTCCATAAATAGTGACAACAGCACCCCCTAGCCTTAACAGGTTAAGCATGCATGTCAGCTTTGACATTGGTTTTTCACATCGGCGTTAAACTAGACATTGGGCCGATACCGATGTTGGCATTTTTAGCTAATTTCGCCCGATTTCCGATATGTTTACCGATATATCGTGCATCCCTACTTCCTACTGTGTGTATTTGTCTTACAGTGGTATACATTACAATGCAACCTTTGAACCCTTTTCTGGAGAAAGAGTATGAGAATAGTTGTGATGTTTTCTAGAGAGAGACTATGAGAATGCGATCAAATACTACACGGAGGCGTTGGAGCTCAACCCGTCCAGCGCCATCTACTTCTCCAACCGCAGCCTGGCGTACCTGCGGACAGAGTGCTATGGCTACGCTCTGGCCGACGCCACCAAGTGTCTGGAGATCGACCAGAACTACATCAAGGGTTACTACCGCCGAGCCACGTCCAACATGGCCCTGGGCAAGTTCAAGGCTGCACTCAAAGACTACGAGACGGTAAGACAGGACAGGGTTAGTCGAGACAGGAAAGTTAGTTAGACTCAGCAAGATGACAGGAGAGGAGGCTTAAAGGTACAGTCAGCAAGATGACATTATTGAGTATGTTTACCTGCACAGTAATCATGAGATATTAAACTGAATTATTAGGACATGTAAACACATTAATCAGAGTTATAGCAGTGTTTTGATCTGCATGTGCTATGACGAGCAGCGTACTGATATAGTATTTGAGAATTTATGTAATACTGTCATATTGTTTATTTGAGACTGACCTTTATGTAATACTGTCTATACGAGACTGACCTTTATGTAATACTGTCTGTATGAGACTGACCTTTATGTAATACTGTCTATACGAGACTGACCTTTATGTAATACTGTCTATACGAGACTGACCTTTATGTAATACTGTCTATATGAGACTAACCTTTATCTAATACTGTCATAGTGTTAATGAGACTAACCTTTATGTAATACTGCCATAGTGTTAATGAGACTGACCTTTATGTAATACTGTCTGTATGAGACTGACCTTTATGTAATACTGCCATAGTGTTAATGAGACTAACCTTTATGTAATACTGTCTGTATGAGACTGACCTTTATGTAATACTGCCATAGTGTTAATGAGACTGACCTTTATGTAATACTGCCATAGTGTTAATGAGACTGACCTTTATGTAATACTGTCTGTATGAGACTGACCTTTATGTAATACTGTCATAGTGTTAATGAGACTGACCTTTATGTAATACTGTCTATACGAGACTGACCTTTATGTAATACTGTCATAGTGTTAATGAGACTGACCTTTATGTAATACTGTCTGTATGAGACTGACCTTTATGTAATACTGTCATAGTGTTAATGAGACTGACCTTTATGTAATACTGTCTGTATGAGACTGACCTTTATGTAATACTGCCATAGTGTTAATGAGACTGACCTTTATGTAATACTGTCATAGTGTTAATGAGACTGACCTTTATGTAATACTGTCTATATGAGACTAACCTTTATGTAATACTGTCATAGTGTTAATGAGACTAACCTTTATGTAATACTGCCATAGTGTTAATGAGACTGACCTTTATGTAATACTGTCTGTATGAGACTAACCTTTATGTAATACTGTCATAGTGTTAATGAGACTGACCTTTATGTAATACTGTCATAGTGTTAATGAGACTGACCTTTATGTAATACTGTCTGTATGAGACTGACCTTTATGTAATACTGCCATAGTGTTAATGAGACTGACCTTTATGTAATACTGTCATAGTGTTAATGAGACTGACCTTTATGTAATACTGTCTGTATGAGACTGACCTTTATGTAATACTGTCTATATGAGACTAACCTTTATGTAATACTGTCTATATGAGACTAACCTTTATGTAATACTGCCATAGTGTTAATGAGACTAACCTTTATGTAATACTGTCTGTATGAGACTGACCTTTATGTAATACTGCCATAGTGTTAATGAGACTGACCTTTATGTAATACTGCCATAGTGTTAATGAGACTGACCTTTATGTAATACTGCCATAGTGTTAATGAGACTGACCTTTATGTAATACTGTCATAGTGTTAATGAGACTAACCTTTATGTAATACTGTCATAGTGTTAATGAGACTGACCTTTATGTAATACTGCCATAGTGTTAATGAGACTGACCTTTATGTAATACTGTCTGTATGAGACTGACCTTTATGTAATACTGCCATAGTGTTAATGAGACTGACCTTTATGTAATACTGCCATAGTGTTAATGAGACTAACCTTTATGTAATACTGTCTGTATGAGACTGACCTTTATGTAATACTACCATAGTGTTAATGAGACTAACCTTTATGTAATACTGTCTGTATGAGACTGACCTTTATGTAATACTGTCATAGTGTTAATGAGACTGACCTTTATGTAATACTGTTTTTACCCTTATTTTTACCAGGTAAGTTGACTGAGAACACATTTTCATTTATAGCAACGATGTGGGGAAGACTTACGGGGAGAGGGGCGAATGAATGAGCCAATTGTAAGCTGGGGATAATTAGGTGACGATGGTATGAGGGTCAGATTAGGAGTTTAGCCAGAACACCGGGGTTAACACCCCTACTCTTTGAAATGTGCCATGGGATCTTTAGTGATCAGAGTCAGGACACCTGTTTAATGTCCCACCCGAAAGATGGCACCCTGTGTAGGGTGTTTACAGGGCAATGTCCCCAATCGCTGCCCTGGGGCATTGGGATATTTTTTTAGACCAGAGGAATGGGTGCCTCCTACTGGCCCTCCAGCACCGCTTCCAGCAGCATCTGGTTTCCCATCCAGGACCAAGCCAGCAGTGGGATGCAAGGTGGTGTGCTGCTGTGTGAGACTGTAGTTCTGCTTCTCCCCCTGTGTGTTTGCCTGTTGTTGTGGGGTTAGGTAGTGCGCGTGCGACCTAACGATAAGGACGCTAAGATGAAGTACCAGGAGTGCAACAAGATCGTGAAACGGAAAGCCTTCGAGAGAGCCATTGCTAGCGACGAGATTAAGAGATCAGTCGTAGACTCCCTAGACATCGAAAACATGAGTGAGTGGTTTCTCATCATATTTTATGATTAATTACTTTTATAAAATATTTGTTGTCATAACTGAAACTATATTCAGCAGTCATCATTTTAATATCTATAAATAATGGGCTACTGCCTGTATACATGGTGCTTAATCGACCCTTCGAGGCTAAGTTACTGTAAAGCTCTTAGTGACAAATGTCGCTGTAAAATGGCCGATATACATTTGATGGTTTGGTTGGTTGATTGTTTGTGCCACCATGCAGTGATCGAGGACCAGTACACAGGACCGAAGCTGGAAGAAGGGAAGGTGACAATGAGGTTCATGAAAGAGATGATGGAGTGCTTCAAAGACCAGAAGAAACTGCATAGAAAGTGTGCTTATCAGGTACACATACATGACCTTCAGAAAGTATTCTCACCCCTTGACCTTTTTCCACATTTTGTTGTTACAGCCTGAATTTAAAATGGATTCAATGGAGATGTTGTGTCACTGACCTACACACAAGACCCCATAATGTCAAAGCGGAATTATGTTTTTAGAAATGTTTACAAATTAATAAAAAAATGAGAGTGATATACAGTTAAGATCACAGGACACCAGATAAGACAGCATTACGTCATTCACAAGTGATAGGCTAATATTGTCAGACTATTGTTAATTTTAATGTTGTCTTTACATTTGTTTAATAATATAGAATGCATTTGAATTCTTTTCAGAGACCTTCCCTTTTTCCACATTTTGTTACGTTACAGCCGTATTCTAAAATGTATTAAATAAATGTTTTTCCTCATCAATCTACACACAATACCCCATAATGACAAGGCGAAAACATTTTTTAAAAGTGTTTGCAAATTTAAATACCTTAATTACAGAATTATTCAGACTCTTTTGGTATGAGACTTGAGCTCAGGTGCTTCCTGTTTCCATTGATCATCCTTGAGATGTTTCTACAACTTGATTGGAGTCCACCTGTGGTAAATTCAATTGATTGGACAGGATTTGGAAATGCACACGCCTGTCTATGTAAGGTCCCACAGTTGATGGTGCATGTCAGAGCAAAAACCAAGCCATGAGGTCGAAGGAATTGTCCGTAGAGCTTCGAGACAGGTTTGTGTCAAGGCACAGATCAGGGGAAGGGTGTTAAGTTCATGTTTTAAGTATCCCTATATTTCTGTTATTACGGGGCTATCACTCTGTCAAGAGTGCGCCTGCGCAGGGAGTCTAGTTGTTGATGGACCTAGCCTTGAGTGTAATGGCTATCTTGTAGTGTGTTCATACGGTGTAGTAAACTTTGTTAAACTGGAACCTTGTCGTTGTGTCATTTCGAGTTAACATTAGTAGCAGAGGATGTCTAATAACTACAATGTGCCACCTCGCTTCGACTAGAAGAGGTCGTACAAAAGTTGGAAAAATTAACTTGGAATCTGGACATGGGTTACTAATCTGGATGCGAAAAAGCAAGCACTTGCGGTTGTATTATCGCTCGAGGGAAGAGCGAGAGATACAGCACTGGAAATATCCGTTGAGGATTTGAACAAGGATGGCGGTATGGTGAATTTGATCAGAGCACTGGATTCTGTATTTCTTAAAGGAGAGAAAGACCGTGCCTACGAGGCATATTCAAACTTTGACAATGTTATGAGAGATATTTCGGTTGCAATGACGGACTACATCATTGATTTCGAACAGAGGTACAATAGGATCCGCAAATACGACATGGTTCTCCCGGATGCAGTGTTAGCTTTCAAGTTGCTAGACACTGCCTGTCTAGATGGTAGGGAGAAACAGTTGGCTTTGACTGCTTGTACTGTGCTGACTTTTGCATCAATGAAGTCGGCACTAAAAATAATTTTGGGTGAAAAGACGTCTGTCGCGCCAATAACAGATTGAATGCAAGTGAGTGACACAGCATATTACACTGAGCAGCAGAGAAAAGGCGCCAACAAGTCACGTTCTCAAGACAACCAGAACAGGGTGCCATTTCCCGGCACACTGGACAAATATGGAAGGAGATCAAAATGTGCTATTTGTCAAAGCACTTACCCTAGAGAGGTTAACCCAATGGTATGTGGGACGGTAGCGTCTCACCTCGCCAACAGCCAGTGAAATTGCAAGGCGCCAAATTCAAAACAACAGAAATCTCATAATTAAAATTCCTCAAACATACGAGTATCTTATATCATTTTAAAGGTAATCTTGTTGTTAATCCCACCACAGTGTCCGATTTCAAAAAGGCTTTACAGCAAAAGCACCACAAACGATTATGTTAGGTCACCGCCAAATCACAAAACACAGCCATTTTTCCAGCCAAAGAGTGGAGTCACAAAAAGCAGAAATAGAGATAAAATTAATCACTAGCCTTTGATGAAATTCATCAGATGACACTCATAGGACTTCATGTTACACAATACATATATGTTTTGTTCGATAAAGTTCATATGTATGTCCAAAAACCACAGTTTACATTGGCGCCATGTTCAGAAATGCCTCCAAAACATCCGGAGAAATTGCAGAGCCACATCAAATAACAGAAATACTCATCATAAACTTTGATTAAAGATACACTTGTTCTTAATGCAACCGCTGTGTCAGATTTCAAAAAAGCTTTACGGCAAAGCACAATATTCAATAATCTGAGTACAGCGTTCAGCCACCATAGCAATCCATACAGTTACCTGCCAAATTGTGGAGTCAACAAAAGTCAGAAAGAGCATTATAAATCTTCACTTACCTTTGCTGATCTTCGTTGGAATGCACTCCCAGGACTCCCACTTCCACAAGAAATGTTTGTTTTGTTCGATTACGTCCATATTTATGTCCAAATACCTCCGTTTTGTTAGCGCGTTTAGTTCACTATTCCAAAGGCACAATGCGCGAGCGCAAATTCCAGACAAAGTCAAAAGAGTTCCATTACAGTTTGTAGAAACATGTCAAACGATGTTTACAATCAATCCTTAGGGTCTTTTTATAATAAATCTTAAATAATATTCCAACCGGACAACAATTCATTACAGAGGAAAAAGAAGGAACGGTGTGACCGCGCAGTTAACAACTCATTGGCCACAGCTTAGTCCACTTGTTGAAACAGCTCTTATTCGACCCCCTTCCACAATAGAAGCCTCAAACAACTTTCTAAAGACTGTTGACATCTGCTGGAAGCCTTGGGAAGTGCAACCTGGCCCCATAGACACAGCATATTGGATAGGCAATCACTTAAATGAAGCTACAAACATCAGATTTCCCACTTCCTGGTTGGATTTGTCTCAGGTTTTCGCCTGCCATATGAGTTCTGTTATACTCACAGACATTATTTTAACAGTTTTGGAAACTTTAGAGTTTTCTATCCAAATCTACTAATTATATGCATATCCTAGGATCTGGGCCTGAGTAGCAGGCAGTTTAATCTGGGCACGCTTTTCATCCGGATGTGAAAATACTACCTCCTACCCCAAAGAAGTTAGACTGTCCTCATAAAAATTAACAAGTTAAAATAACAGAGGAAAATGTAAACACAGAGATAGAGCAGTGTAACATTACACTGTTTTCAAATGAATCTGCTTCTGATACTGAGATTTTTATAGTTGAATCCTTAGGATCTGCTGTGATTGATACTGCATGTACACGGACAGTGTGTGGGGCAAAATGGCTTGATAGCTATGTCAGTGTACAAAATATGATTGACACACCAAGCAACAGAGCTTTCAAATTTGGAGATGGGAGAATTGTCCATTCTACCAAGAGTTAAGATACCAGCAAAAATTGGTCAGACTAAGTGTCACATTGAAACAGAGGTGGTCCCTGCAGATATCCACTTACTATTAAGCAAAGCTTCCCTCAAGAAGGCAGGGGCTGTACTAGACATAAAAAATGACAAGGCAGTGATGTTTAAACAACCAGTGACTCTTGAACTTACTACCTCAGGCCACTATTGTGTAAACATTTTAGACAAAGACATCACACAGAGTCCATGCAAAAATGAGATTCTGACTGACACAGAGCACATGGAGATTCTGACAGTCACACATGAACACAAAAGGAAAAACACAAAGTATTAAAGCTTCACAAACAGTTTGGACATGCTACAGTTGACAGACTTCAGAAATTACTCAGCAGTTCAGGGAATAATGATGATGAGAGAGTTAAACTGGAACCTTGTCGTTGTGTCATTTCGAGTTAACAAGGGTACCAAAACATTTCTGCAGGATTGAAGGTCCCCAAGAACACAGTGGCCTACATAATTCTTAAATGGATGAAGTTTGGAACCACCAAATACTCTTCCTAGAGCTGGCCGCCCGTCCTAACTGAGCAATCGAGGGAGAAGGACTTTGTTCAGAGAGGTGACCAAGGACCCGCTGGTCACTTTGACAGAGCTCTAGAGATGGTTGTCCTTCTGGAAGGTTCTCCCATCTCTGCAGCACTCCACCAATCAGTCCTTATGGTAGAGTGGCCAGATGGAAGCCACTCCTCAGTGAAAGGCACGACAACCCACTTGGAGTTTTCCAAAAGGCACCTAAAGGACTCTCAGATCATGAGAAACAAGATTCTCTGGTCTGTTGAAACCAAGATTGAACTCTTTAGCCTGAATGCCAAGCGTCGCTTCTGGAGGAAACCTGACACTATCTATACGGTGAAGCATGGTGGTGGCAGCATCATGCTGTGGGGATGTTTTTCAGCGGCAGGGACGTGAAGACTAGTCAGGATCGAGGGAAAGATGAACAGAGCAAAGTACGGAGAGATCCTTGATGAAAACCTGCTCCATACTGCTCTGGACCTCAGACTGGGGCCAAGGTTCACCTTCCAACAGGACAATGACCCTAAGCACACAGCCATGAGAAAGCAGGATTGGCTTCGGGAAAGTCTCTGAATGGCCCAGCCAGAGCCCGGACTTGAACCCGATCGAACGTCTCTGGAGAGACCTGAAAATAGCTGTGCAGCAACACTCCCCTTCCAACCTGACAGAGCTTAAGAGGATCTGCAGAGAATGGGAAGAACTCCCCAAATACATGTGCCAAGTTTGTAGCATCATAACCAAGAAGACTCAAGGCTGTAATCGCTGCCAAAGGTGGTTCAACAAAGTACTGAATAAAGGGTCTGAATATTTATTAAAATGTGATATTTCTGCAGTTTTCTTTTTGTATACATTTTCTAAAATTCCTAAACTGTTTTTGCTTTGTCTTTATGGGGTATTGTGTGTAGACTGAGGCCGATTGTGCGCCGCCTCATGGGTCTCCCGGTGACAGCTGGCTGTGACACAGTCTGGGATCAAACCCGGGTCTGTAGTGACACCTCAAGCACCGTCGATGCAGTGCTTTAGACCACTGCGCCACTCGGGAGGCCCCTAGTTTACTAAACTTACGCATTGCCCTAAACCTTATGAAATATAAACCCTTATATAAAACATGTAGTCCTGTATTTGTGTTAACTAATAAAATGTATCCTTTCAGATTCTGATCCAAGTCAAAGAACTCTTATCCAAACTACCCAGTCTAATTGAGATCACATTAAAAGAGGTGAGACATCCATGATGTATGTTGACTTCCTGGTATTGCTCTTCCTGTCCTCCCAATTGTCAAGATGTTTATCCCCTTCAGCAGATGAACTGTCCCTGTGCCTAAACCTGTCCTCTGTTTTCTCCCCAACAGACAGAGAAGATAACCATTTGTGGCGACACACATGGACAGTTCTACGATCTTCTAAACATCTTTGAGCTGAACGGCTTACCCTCTGAGACCAACCCCTATGTATCCTGTTCAGTCACAGCCACAGTGACATGTGCAGTAAAACTGTGTGTTAGTATTCATTGAAATGTACATTATAACACTTAACAATAGAACACAGCTATTTAATGGAGACTTTGTGGACCGTGGTTCGTTCTCCCTAGAGGTCATCCTGACTCTGTTTGGCTTCAAGCTGCTGCTCCCTGACTCCTTCTACCTCCTCAGAGGTCAGTATGCTGCTCCCTGACTCCTTCTACCTCCTCAGAGGTCAGTATGCTGCTCCCTGACTCCTTCTACCTCCTCAGAGGTCAGTATGCTGCTCCCTGACTCCTTCTACCTCCTCAGAGGTCAGTATGCTGCTCCCTGACTCCTTCTACCTCCTCAGAGGTCAGTATTTGGATTATTGGTATTCATTAGAATCCCCATTTAGCCGCTGCCAAAGCATCAGCTACTCTACCAGGGGTCCACATGAAACATGACATCATACATAGTACAGAACACTATTACCGGTAGTCAAGGACTGAAATACATTTAAAATGTCACACAGCCTACATGTCAGTATATACACAATATCTAGGTCTAATACATGGTACAGTGTAAATTACAATACAATATACACTACCGTTCGAAAATTTGGGTTCACTTGTTTTTGAAAGACAAGTAAATTCGACTGGCAGCTTCATTAAATAGTACCCACAAAACACCAGTCTCAACGTCAACAGTGAAGAGGCGACTCCGGGATGCTGGCCTTCTAGGCAGAGTTGCAAAGAAAAAGCCATATCTCAGACTGGCCAATAAAAAGAAAAGATTAAGATGGGCAAAAGAACACAGACACTGGACAGAGGAACTCTGCCTAGAAGGCCAGCATTGGACAGAAGGTTTCTGATTTTTGCGATGTTACATACATGGAAAAAAGCTGTCCTTGAAGTAGACTTGATATGTTCGTCTAAAGAGAGATCAGGGTCCAGGGTAACGCCGAGGTCCATCGTTTTATTTGAGACGACTGTACAACCATCAAAATTAATTGTCAGATCCAACAGAAGATATCTTTGTTTTTTGGGACGTAGATCTAGCATCTCTGTTTTGTCCAAGTTTAAAAGTAAAACATTTACCGCCATCCACTTATGTCTGAAACACAGGCTTCCAGGGAGGGCAATTTTGGGGCTTCACCATGTTTCATTGAAATGTACAGCTGTGTATCGTCCGCATAGCAGTGAAAGTTAACATTATGTTTCCGAATGACATCACTAAGAGGTAAATTATATAGTGAAAACAATAGTGGTCCTAAAACGAAACCTTGAGGAACACCGAAATTTACTGTTGATTTGTCAGAGGATCCTCAGAGGCAAGCATCTTTTTTTTCTTTTTTTTTACCATTATTTAACCAGGTAGGCCAGTTGAGAACAAGTTCTCCTTTACAACTGTGACCTTCCGATAGATAAGATCTAAACCAGGCCAGATCTTGTCCGTGTAGACCAATTTGGGTTTCCAATATCTCCAAAAGAATGTGGTGATCGATGGTATCAAAAGCAGCACTAAGGTCTAGGAGCACAAGGACAGATGCAGAGCTTTGATCTGATGCCATTAAAAGGTAATTTACCACCTTCACGAGTGCAGTCTCAGTGCTATGATGGGGTCTAAAACCAGACTGAAGTGTTTTGTATACATTGTTTGTCTTCAGGAAGGCAGTGAGTTTCTGCGCAACAGCTTTTTCAGAAAGAAGTTCAGAGGAATGGGAGATTCGATATAGGCCGAAGCGGATTTATTATTTTTAAAATATTTTCTGTGTCAAGGTTTGGCTTTTGAGTGAGGCTTTATTAACCCCGTTCCGCTAGCGGAACCCCTCGCCAACAGCCAATGAAATTGCAGGGCGCCAAATACAAATCAACAGAAATCTCATAAATCTAATTTCTCAAACATACAAGTATTAGGCACCATTTTAAAGATACAATTCTCGTTAATCCAGCCACAGTGTCTGATTTCAAAAATGCTTTACAGCGAAAGCTCCACAAACGATTGTTAGGTCACCAAGTCACAGAAAAACCCACCAAAGAGGAGTCACAAAAAGCACAAATAGAGATAAAATTAATCACTAACCTTTGATCTTCATCAGATGACACTCATAGGACTTCATGTTACACAATACATGTATGTTTTGTTCGATAATGTCCATTTATGTCCAAATAGCTTCTTTTGTTAGGGCGTTTGGTAAACAAATCCAAAAGCGCGTTCAGGTCCAGTCGGACGAAAAGTTCAAAAAGTTATATTACAGGTCGAAGAAACTCGTCAAACTAAGTATAGAATCAATCTTTAGGATGTTTTTATCATCAATGTTCAATAATGTTCCAACCGGAGAATTCCATTGTCTGTAGAAAAGCAATGGAACGAGAGATACCTCATGTGAAATGCGCGTGACTGAGAACGAGGCTGCTGCCAGACCCCTTAGTCAAACAGCTCTCATCCGGCCCCCCTTCACGGTAGAAGCCTGAAACAACGTTCTAAAGACGGTTGACATCTAGTGGAAGCCGTAGGAAGTGCAACATAACCCATATCCCACTGTGAATTTGATAGGGGCTGAGTTCAAAAACTACAAACCTCAGATTTCCCACTTCCTGTATGGATTTTCTCTCAGGTTTTTGCCTGCCATATGAGTTCTGTTATACACAGACATCATTCAAACAGTTTTAGAAACTTCAGTGTTTTCTATCCAATAATAATATTAATAATAATAATATGCATATATTAGCATCTGGGACTGAGTAGGAGGCAGTTCACTCTGGGCACGCTATTCATCCAAAAGTGAAAATGCTGCCCCCTATCCCAAATAAGTTAATGCCACTTTTATTGAGTTTGGTACACATCTGGTGGATAGGGAGCTGTTTATTATGTTCAACATAGGAGGGCCAAGCACAGGAAGCAGCTTTTTCAGTAGTTTAGTTGGAATAGGGTCCAGTATGCAGTTTAGAGGCATGACTATTTTCATCAAGAGATGTAGTATTAAAAAACGTATGTCTCCCCAGCCTATTGCTAGGTACCCATTCTAAAACAGACTGGAGCTCTATGTTAAGTGTCTGTTGTTTATTTGACTGTTGCAGCCAACGTGTATACTGTTGAGTCGTCAGCGTACATAAACACACAGGCTTTATTTAAGGTCAGTGGAAGGTCGTTAATAAAAATAGAAAACAATAACGGCCCTAACCAGCTGCCCTGCGGTACACCGCACTCAACAGAATTTCCATGAGAGAGGTTTCCATTAAAGAAAACCCCCAGTGTTCTATTAGATGAGTAACTCGCAATCCATAACACCTAAAAAAAAAAATCAACAATAGCTTATGATCAATGACCTCAAACGGCACTGAAGTCTAACAGAACAGCTCCCCAATCTTCTATACATCTCTTTCAGCCAATCATCAGTCATTTGTGTCAGTGGAGTGCCCTTCCCTATAAGCATGCTGAAAGTGTTATTATTTTGTTTTCTGTAAAATAACTTTTTTTATTTGATCAAACACAATTATTTCCAAAAGTTTGCTAAGCAATTGTAACAGGCTGATTGGTTGGCTATTTGAACCATTTAAAGGGTGCTCCTCCCTGATTCCTTCTACCTCCTCAGTGGTCAGTATGCTGCTCCCTGACTCCTTCTACCTCCTCAGTGGTCAGTATGCTCCTCCCTGACTCCTCCTACCTCCTCAGTGGTCAGTATGCTGCTCTCTGACTCCTCCTCCTCCTCAGTGGTCAGTATGCTGCTCCCTGACTCCTTCTACTTCCTCCTCAGTGGTCAGTATGCTGCTCCCTGACTCCTTCTACCTCAGTGGTCAGTATGCTGCCCTCTGACTCCTTCTACCTCCTCCTCAGTGGTCAGTATGCTGCTCCCTGACTCCTTCTACCTCCTCAGTGGTCAGTATGCTGCTCCCTGACTCCTTCTACCTCCTCAGTGGTCAGTATGCTGCTCCCTGACTCCTCCTACCTCCTCAGTGGTCAGTATGCTGCTCCCTGACTCCTTCTACCTCCTCAGCGGTCAGTAGGCTGCTCCCTGACTGCTTCTACCTCCTCCTCCTCAGTGGTCAGTATGCTGCTCCCTGACTCCTTCTACCTCCTCCTCAGTGGTCAGTATGCTGCTCCCTGACTCCTTCTACCTCAGTGGTCAGTATGCTGCTCCCTGACTCCTTCTGCCTCCTCAGTGGTCAGTATGCTGCTCCCTGACTCCTTCTGCCTCCTCAGTGGTCAGTATGCTGCTCCCTGACTCCTTCTGCCTCCTCAGTGGTCAGTATGCTGCTCCCTGACTCCTTCTACCTCCTCAGTGGTCAGTATGCTGCTCCCTGACTCCTTCTACCTCCTCAGTGGTCAGTATGCTGCTCCCTGACTCCTTCTACCTCAGTGGTCAGTATGCTGCTCCCTGACTCCTTCTACCTCCTCAGTGGTCAGTATGCTGCTCCCTGACTCGTCCTACCTCCTCAGTGGTCAGTATGCTGCTCCCTGACTCCTCCTACCTCCTCAGTGGTCAGTAGGCTGCTCCCTGACTCCTTCTACCTCCTCCTCCTCAGTGGTCAGTATGCTGCTCCCTGACTCCTTCTACCTCCTCCTCCTCAGTGGTCAGTATGCTGCTCCCTGACTCCTCCTACCTCCTCAGTGGTCAGTAGGCTGCTCCCTGACTGCTTCTACCTCCTCCTCCTCAGTGGTCAGTATGCTGCTCCCTGACTCCTTCTACCTCCTCCTCCTCAGTGGTCAGTATGCTGCTCCCTGACTCCTACCTCCTCAGTGGTCAGTATGCTGCTCCCTGACTCCTTCTACCTCCTCAGTGGTCAGTATGCTGCTCCCTGACTCCTTCTACCTCCTCAGTGGTCAGTATGCTTCTCCCTGATTCCTTCTACCTCCTCAGTGGTCAGTATGCTGCTCCCTGACTCCTTCTACCTCCTCAGTGGTCAGTATGCTGCTCCCTGACTCCTTCTACCTCCTCAGTGGTCAGTATGCTGCTCCCTGACTCCTTCTACCCCCTCAGTGGTCAGTATGCTGCTCCCTGACTCCTTCTACCTCAGTGGTCAGTATGCTGCTCCCTGACTCCTTCTACCTCCTCAGTGGTCAGTATGCTGCTCCCTGATTCCTTCTACCTCCTCAGTGGTCAGTATGCTGCTCCCTGATTCCTTCTACCTCCTCAGTGGTCAGTATGCTGCTCCCTGACTCCTTCTACCTCCTCAGTGGTCAGTATGCTGCTCCCTGACTCCTTCTACCTCCTCAGTGGTCAGTATGCTGCTCCCTGACTCCTTCTACCTCCTCAGTGGTCAGTATGCTGCTCCCTGACTCCTTCTACCTCCTCAGTGGTCAGTATGCTGCTCCCTGACTCCTTCTACCTCCTCAGTGGTCAGTATGCTGCTCCCTGACTCCTTCTACCTCCTCAGTGGTCAGTATGCTGCTCCCTGACTCCTTCTACCTCCTCCTCAGTGGTCAGTATGCTGCTCCCTGACTCCTTCTACCTCCTCAGTGGTCAGTATGCTGCTCCCTGACTCCTTCTACCTCCTCCTCAGTGGTCAGTATGCTGCTCCCTGACTCCTTCTACCTCCTCCTCAGTGGTCAGTATGCTGCTCCCTGACTCCTTCTGCCTCCTCAGTGGTCAGTATGCTGCTCCCTGACTCCTTCTACCTCCTCAGTGGTCAGTATGCTGCTCCCTGACTCCTTCTGCCTCCTCCTCAGTGGTCAGTATGCTGCTCCCTGACTCCTTCTACCTCCTCAGTGGTCAGTATGCTGCTCCCTGACTCCTTCTACCTCAGTGGTCAGTATGCTGCTCCCTGACTCCTTCTACCTCCTCAGTGGTCAGTATGCTGCTCCCTGACTCGTCCTACCTCCTCAGTGGTCAGTATGCTGCTCCCTGACTCCTCCTACCTCCTCAGTGGTCAGTAGGCTGCTCCCTGACTCCTTCTACCTCCTCCTCCTCAGTGGTCAGTATGCTGCTCCCTGACTCCTTCTACCTCCTCCTCCTCAGTGGTCAGTATGCTGCTCCCTGACTCCTCCTACCTCCTCAGTGGTCAGTAGGCTGCTCCCTGACTGCTTCTACCTCCTCCTCCTCAGTGGTCAGTATGCTGCTCCCTGACTCCTTCTACCTCCTCCTCAGTGGTCAGTATGCTGCTCCCTGACTCCTACCTCCTCAGTGGTCAGTATGCTGCTCCCTGACTCCTTCTACCTCCTCAGTGGTCAGTATGCTGCTCCCTGACTCCTTCTACCTCCTCAGTGGTCAGTATGCTTCTCCCTGATTCCTTCTACCTCCTCAGTGGTCAGTATGCTGCTCCCTGATTCCTTCTACCTCCTCAGTGGTCAGTATGCTGCTCCCTGACTCCTTCTACCTCCTCAGTGGTCAGTATGCTGCCTCCTGACTCCTTCTACCTCCTCAGTGGTCAGTATGCTGCTCCCTGACTCCTTCTACCTCCTCAGTGGTCAGTATGCTGCTCCCTGACTCCTTCTACCCCCTCAGTGGTCAGTATGCTGCTCCCTGACTCCTTCTACCTCCTCAGTGGTCAGTATGCTGCTCCCTGACTCCTTCTACCTCCTCAGTGGTCAGTATGCTGCTCCCTGATTCCTTCTACCTCCTCAGTGGTCAGTATGCTGCTCCCTGATTCCTTCTACCTCCTCAGTGGTCAGTATGCTGCTCCCTGATTCCTTCTACCTCCTCAGTGGTCAGTATGCTGCTCCCTGATTCCTTCTACCTCCTCAGTGGTCAGTATGCTGCTCCCTGACTCCTTCTACCTCCTCAGTGGTCAGTATGCTGCTCCCTGACTCCTTCTACCTCCTCAGTGGTCAGTATGCTGCTCCCTGACTCCTTCTACCTCCTCAGTGGTCAGTATGCTGCTCCCTGACTCCTTCTACCTCCTCAGTGGTCAGTATGCTGCTCCCTGACTCCTTCTACCTCCTCAGTGGTCAGTATGCTGCTCCCTGACTCCTTCTACCTCCTCCTCAGTGGTCAGTATGCTGCTCCCTGACTCCTTCTACCTCCTCCTCAGTGGTCAGTATGCTGCTCCCTGACTCCTTCTACCTCCTCCTCAGTGGTCAGTATGCTGCTCCCTGACTCCTTCTACCTCCTCCTCAGTGGTCAGTATGCTGCTCCCTGACTCCTTCTACCTCCTCCTCAGTGGTCAGTATGCTGCTCCCTGACTCCTTCTACCTCCTCCTCAGTGGTCAGTATGCTGCTCCCTGACTCCTTCTACCTCCTCCTCAGTGGTCAGTATGCTGCTCCCTGACTCCTTCTACCTCCTCAGTGGTCAGTATGCTGCTCCCTGACTCCTTCTACCTCCTCAGTGGTCAGTATGCTGCTCCCTGACTCCTTCTACCTCCTCAGTGGTCAGTATGCTGCTCCCTGACTCCTTCTACCTCCTCAGTGGTCAGTATGCTGCTCCCTGACTCCTTCTACCTCTTCAGTGGTCAGTATGCTGCTCCCTGACTCCTTCTACCTCCTCAGTGGGCAGTATGCTGCTCCCTGACTCCTTCTACCTCCTCAGCGGTCAGTATGCTGCTCCCTGACTCCTTCTACCTCCTCCTCAGTGGTCAGTATGCTCCTCCCTGACTCCTTCTATCTCCTCCTCAGTGGTCAGTATGCTTCTCCCTGACTCCTTCTACCTCCTCAGTGGTCAGTATGCTGCTCCCTGACTCCTTCTACCTCCTCAGTGGTCAGTATTCTGCTCCCTGACTCCTTCTACCTCCTCAGTGGTCAGTATGCTGCTCCCTGACTCCTTCTACCTCCTCAGTGGTCAGTATGCTGCTCCCTGACTCCTTCT
Source organism: Salvelinus namaycush (assembly GCF_016432855.1). Lineage (NCBI taxonomy): Eukaryota > Metazoa > Chordata > Actinopteri > Salmoniformes > Salmonidae > Salvelinus > Salvelinus namaycush. The sequence goes on from NC_052329.1 coordinate 557,572, forward strand.
ACCTCCTCAGTGGTCAGTATGCTGCTCCCTGACTCCTTCTACCTCCTCAGTGGTCAGTATGCTGCTCCCTGACTCCTTCTACCTCCTCAGTGGTCAGTATGCTGCTCCCTGACTCCTTCTACCTCCTCAGTGGTCAGTATGCTGCTCCCTAACTCCTTCTACCTCCTCAGTGGTCAGTATGCTGCTCCCTGACTCCTTCTACCTCCTCAGTGGTCAGTAGGCTGCTCCCTGACTCCTTCTACCTCCTCATTGGTCAGTATGCTGCTCCCTGACTCCTTCTACCTCCTCAGTGGTCAGTATGCTGCTCCCTGACTCCTTCTACCTCCTCAGTGGTCAGTAGGCTGCTCCCTGACTCCTTCTACCTCCTCAGTGGTCAGTATGCTGCTCCCTGACTCCTCCTACCTCCTCAGTGGTCAGTATGCTGCTCCCTGACTCCTTCTACCTCCTACCTCAGTGGTCAGTATGCTGCTCCCTGACTCCTCCTACCTCAGTGGTCAGTATGCTGCTCCATGACTCCTTCTACCTCAGTGGTCAGTATGCTGCTCCCTGACTCCTCCTACCTCCTCAGTGGTCAGTATGCTGCTCCCTGACTCCTTCTACCTCCTCAGTGGTCAGTATGCTGCTCCCTGACTCCTCCTACCTCCTCAGTGGTCAGTATGCTGCTCCCTGACTCCTCCTCCTCCTCAGTGGTCAGTATGCTGCTCCCTGACTCCTTCTACCTCCTCAGTGGTCAGTATGCTGCTCCCTGACTCCTTCTACCTCCTCAGTGGTCAGTATGCTGCTCCCTGACTCCTTCTACCTCCTCAGTGGTCAGTATGCTGCTCCCTGACTCCTTCTACCTCAGTGGTCAGTATGCTGCTCCCTGACTCCTTCTACCTCCTCAGTGGTCAGTATGCTGCTCCCTGACTCCTTCTACCTCCTCAGTGGTCAGTATGCTGCTCCCTGACTCCTTCTACCTCCTCAGTGGTCAGTATGCTGCTCCCTGACTCCTTCTACCTCCTCAGTGGTCAGTATGCTGCTCCCTGACTCCTTCTACCTCCTCAGTGGTCAGTATGCTGCTCCCTGACTCCTTCTACCTCCTCAGTGGTCAGTATGCTGCTCCCTGACTCCTTCTGCCTCCTCCTCCTCAGTGGTCAGTAGGCTGCTCCCTGACTCCTTCTGCCTCCTCCTCCTCAGTGGTCAGTAGGCTGCTCCCTGACTCCTTCTGCCTCCTCCTCCTCAGTGGTCAGTAGGCTGCTCCCTGACTCCTTCTACCTCCTCAGTGGTCAGTATGCTGCTCCCTGACTCCTTCTGCCTCCTCCTCCTCAGTGGTCAGTAGGCTGCTCCCTGACTCCTTCTGCCTCCTCCTCCTCAGTGGTCAGTAGGCTGCTCCCTGACTCCTTCTGCCTCCTCAGTGGTCAGTAGGCTGCTCCCTGACTCCTTCTACCTCCTCAGTGGTCAGTATGCTGCTCCCTGACTCCTTCTGCCTCCTCCTCCTCAGTGGTCAGTAGGCTGCTCCCTGACTCCTTCTGCCTCCTCCTCCTCAGTGGTCAGTAGGCTGCTCCCTGACTCCTTCTGCCTCCTCCTCCTCAGTGGTCAGTAGGCTGCTCCCTGACTCCTTCTACCTCCTCCTCCTCAGTGGTGAGTATGCTGCTCCCTGACTCCTTCTACCTCCTCCTCCTCAGTGGTCAGTAGGCTGCTCCCTGACTCCTTCTACCTCCTCCTCCTCAGTGGTCAGTAGGCTGCTCCCTGACTCCTTCTGCCTCCTCCTCCTCAGTGGTCAGTAAGCTGCTCCCTGACTCCTTCTACCTCCTCAGTGGTCAGTGTGCTGCTCCCTGACTCCTTCTGCCTCCTCCTCCTCAGTGGTCAGTAGGCTGCTCCCTGACTCCTTCTACCTCCTCAGTGGTCAGTATGCTGCTCCCTGACTCCTTCTGCCTCCTCCTCCTCAGTGGTCAGTAGGCTGCTCCCTGACTCCTTCTGCCTCCTCCTCCTCAGTGGTCAGTAGGCTGCTCCCTGACTCCTTCTGCCTCCTCCTCCTCAGTGGTCAGTAGGCTGCTCCCTGACTCCTTCTGCCTCCTCCTCCTCAGTGGTCAGTAGGCTGCTCCCTGACTCCTTCTGCCTCCTCCTCCTCAGTGGTCAGTATGCTGCTCCCTGACTCCTTCTGCCTCCTCCTCCTCAGTGGTCAGTAGGCTGCTCCCTGACTCCTTCTGCCTCCTCCTCCTCAGTGGTCAGTAGGCTGCTCCCTGACTCCTTCTACCTCCTCAGTGGTCAGTAGGCTGCTCCCTGACTCCTTCTGCCTCCTCCTCCTCAGTGGTCAGTATGCTGCTCCCTGACTCCTTCTGCCTCCTCCTCCTCAGTGGTCAGTAGGCTGCTCCCTGACTCCTTCTACCTCCTCAGTGGTCAGTATGCTGCTCCCTGACTCCTTCTGCCTCCTCCTCCTCAGTGGTCAGTAGGCTGCTCCCTGACTCCTTCTACCTCCTCAGTGGTCAGTATGCTGCTCCCTGACTCCTTCTGCCTCCTCCTCCTCAGTGGTCAGTAGGCTGCTCCCTGACTCCTTCTGCCTCCTCCTCCTCAGTGGTCAGTAGGCTGCTCCCTGACTCCTTCTGCCTCCTCCTCCTCAGTGGTCAGTAGGCTGCTCCCTGACTCCTTCTACCTCCTCCTCCTCAGTGGTCAGTATGCTGCTCCCTGACTCCTTCTACCTCCTCCTCCTCAGTGGTCAGTAGGCTGCTCCCTGACTCCTTCTGCCTCCTCCTCCTCAGTGGTCAGTAGGCTGCTCCCTGACTCCTTCTACCTCCTCAGTGGTCAGTGTGCTGCTCCCTGACTCCTTCTGCCTCCTCCTCCTCAGTGGTCAGTATGCTGCTCCCTGACTCCTTCTGCCTCCTCCTCCTCAGTGGTCAGTAGGCTGCTCCCTGACTCCTTCTACCTCCTCAGTGGTCAGTATGCTGCTCCCTGACTCCTTCTGCCTCCTCCTCCTCAGTGGTCAGTAGGCTGCTCCCTGACTCCTTCTGCCTCCTCCTCCTCAGTGGTCAGTAGGCTGCTCCCTGACTCCTTCTGCCTCCTCCTCCTCAGTGGTCAGTAGGCTGCTCCCTGACTCCTTCTGCCTCCTCCTCCTCAGTGGTCAGTAGGCTGCTCCCTGACTCCTTCTGCCTCCTCCTCCTCAGTGGTCAGTAGGCTGCTCCCTGACTCCTTCTGCCTCCTCCTCCTCAGTGGTCAGTAGGCTGCTCCCTGACTCCTTCTGCCTCCTCCTCCTCAGTGGTCAGTAGGCTGCTCCCTGACTCCTTCTGCCTCCTCCTCCTCAGTGGTCAGTAGGCTGCTCCCTGACTCCTTCTACCTCCTCAGTGGTCAGTAGGCTGCTCCCTGCCTCCTTCTGCCTCCTCCTCCTCAGTGGTCAGTATGCTGCTCCCTGACTCCTTCTGCCTCCTCCTCCTCAGTGGTCAGTAGGCTGCTCCCTGACTCCTTCTACCTCCTCAGTGGTCAGTATGCTGCTCCCTGACTCCTTCTGCCTCCTCCTCCTCAGTGGTCAGTAGGCTGCTCCCTGACTCCTTCTGCCTCCTCCTCCTCAGTGGTCAGTAGGCTGCTCCCTGACTCCTATTCCCATGTGTAATTGACCCTTCCCTAAGCCCCGCCCCCCTTGGTTACTGTTGCAACCTTGTTCAACATTTTCCCAGGAAGCCCAATTCCCCTTTCAAACCACTGGAGAAAACCCCTCACAATGATCTCAAATGGTGTTTTTAATGCACAATGAAATGAAACCCAGATTACCTCTTGCCAATCAGGAGGCTCTTGGGTATGTTAGGGTTAGGGTGGTGGACTGTCATTACACTTGCTTCACAGGAACCTGGTCAAATTAAGTTTGTAGTGTGGCTAGCCACTGGATGGCTCACTGCAGTCAAACTGCTAACTCATTTTGGAGCTTCTCTTAAATTGTTTGTGCATGTCGACAGCAGATGAAAGTTATATTCCTAATAAAGCCAATTTAGCTCGCTAACATGCATTTGGAGAAAAACGAGTTATATTAACTATGACTAGCTAGCTACTAGCACTGGCATTGTTTTCAATGAGAACTAACTGACCAGCTAGCTAACAAACAATTCAACCGTTATAACACTTCAACAGGCTATGTATTTTATGTATCTAAATATATGCACTGTTCAATTATTTAGCCAAATTTTAAACAATTTATTTTGGGATAAACTATGTTTTTGCCCTCCTGGGCTTCCAAGGGTTTGAAATGTGAGCTTGTCTGAGGTGTCGGACTCGACGACAGTTGGTATCCATCAGAGCATTGACATTTTTAATTTTGCCCCAAATTCTGGTGTGGGGCTTAGAGAAGGGTAAATTGTGTTGGTAACTAATGTCCATATGTCCCTGTGTAACTAGGTAACCACGAGACTGACAACATGAACCAGATGTATGGTTTTGAGGGGGAGGTGAAGGCCAAGTATACCGCTCAGATGTTCACGCTCTTCAGTGAGGTCTTCCAGTGGCTGCCTCTAGCCCAGTGCATCAACGGCAAAGTCCTGGTAGGTAACCCTGACCTGTGACCCCTAATCTCTAGCCCAGTGCATCAACGGCAAAGTCCTGGTAGGTAACCCTGACCTGTGACCCCTAATCTCTAGCCCAGTGCATCAATGGCAAAGTCCTGGTAGGTAACCCTGACCTGTGACCCCTAATCTCTAGCCCAGTGCATCAATGGCAAAGTCCTGGTAGGTGATGCTGCGTTCATAACCAAGTGGGAAGGTCGTAAATACGAGTTGGTACATTCACGTTTTGAACTGGGAAATAGGTTTGGGCCATATAACGATATCGGATATCGAAGATGATTGTCCGACATCGTGATGTGACAGACGGTGTATAGCGTATTTCAACTTGTCTGGCACCGCGCATTAAAGAGCTGGCCAGGCAGCCCACAGCAGGGCCATGTCAAGTGGCTTATTCCTTTGCTATAGCCTGCATAACCTATTTTAATAAATATGGCATAAATCTTTTACAGAATTCAGGAGAACTTAGTAGGCGGAGCTAAAATGTTCACTAAAGCTGAGCAAAATGCCCAGAAGTCTTAGGTTTTTCTATTATGATGTCGGATGATCTCAGACATATACACCTTTTGTTTAGCTGATGTGTAATTATTTTAAACGCTACATTTTGTATTTTCTCTCCATTTGATATGAGTTAAGTTTTTATGCATGCCGGCAAACAATTGATCTAATAGACTTTTGGGCTCTTTAGTCGAAGTTGTTTTTGAATTGAATAACATAAAAACATGATAGGCCTAAGGTAATAATGAGGGGTAGAACAAACAACAGCAAGATAGAAAATCTAACGAGTAGTTTGAACAAACCTCACAGTTCATCATGCATCCCTCCTCCTTGCCGTTGCGAACCAAACGGCCAAAAGCCAAATCATGCTAATTTTAAATGGCCTATCAAAAGCTTTAAGACAAGTTAAAGGTATTGTCCTAAAGTTGCACTTTTCAAATAGGAACAATTCTGAAAGGGCAGTCTTTTGGCCAATTGTGCGCCGCCCTATGGGACTCCCAATCACGGGCGGATGTGATACAGCCTGGATTCGAACCTGGGACTGTAGTGACGCCTCTTGCACTGAGATGCAGTGCCTTAGACCGCTGCGCCACTCGGGAGCCCGGGGATATACTATCAAACATGGCTTGTGATTGTTTGCTCTTTTACCATTTGTTAATTCATTAATTTCACCTTTATTTAACCAGGTAGGCCAGTTGAGAACATGTTCTCATTTACAACTGCGACCTGGCCAAGATAAAGCAAAGCAGTGCGACAAAAACATCAACAGAGTTACACATAACCAAACGTACAGTCAATAACACTATATAACAATCTATGTACAGTGTGTGCAAATGTAGAAGAGTAGGGAGGTAAGGCAATAAATAGGCCATAGAGGCAAAATACTTATACTTATGGTTAATGCTAAATTGTATCTCAAGCTGCTTTCTCTTGATACAATAAATGTATCAACTATTTGTATTTTGTTCTTACCATAAACAACTGCTGAAGATGCCACCATGCTTGCTGTCTTTTTTGTTGACAAATGACATCGGAGAGCTGCAAGTGGTCAACTTGTTGGATGATAGAGGAGTTTCTCACTAGTAATCACCAGTTGGAGGGCCGTTCAAGTGAATCTTTCCCAGTCGTATGCTGTTATTTACGAGATGTTGTGAACGCAGCATTACCCTGACCTTTAACCTCTGACCCCTAACCTTTGGCACAATGCATCAACGGCAAAGTCCTGGGCCTTTTCTCATTTCGGCAAAGGTCCGTCCTCTCTCCTTCGTGACCCGGAAACAGATAGTAGTCCAATAGTCAAGAAGAGTGTCAATTTGTTAGTAGGCGAAGGGCAGATTCCTCCCCTCATCGAGGATAGGAGTCCTTCACAGAAGTTTTGATAACTGTCACACCCCCTTTGAAGCAGTTGTTTTCTGACATACCGTATCAACTGCAAAGTCCTGGGAAGAATCCCGTTAGACTTCCAGTTGTTCAACTGGACGTGGTAGGTTCCCCGTTAGACTTCCAGTTGTTCAACTGGACGTGGTAGGTTCCCCCGTTAGGCTTCCAGTTGTTCAACTGGACGTGGTAGGTTCCCCCGTTAGGCTTCCAGTTGTTCAACTGGACGTGGTAGGTTCCCCCGTTAGGCTTCCAGTTGTTCAACTGGACGTGGTAGGTTCCCCGTTAGGCTTCCAGGCTTCCAGGTGTTCAACTGGACGTGGTAGGTTCCCCCGTTAGGCTTCCAGGTGTTCAACTGGACGTGGTAGGTTCCCCCGTTAGGCTTCCAGGTGTTCAACTGGACGTGGTAGGTTCCCCCGTTAGGCTTCCAGGTGTTCAACTGGACGTGGTAGGTTCCCCCGTTAGGCTTCCAGGTGTTCAACTGGACGTGGTAGGTTCCCCCGTTAGGCTTCCAGGTGTTCAACTGGACGTGGTAGGTTCCCCCGTTAGGCTTCCAGGTGTTCAACTGGACGTGGTAGGTTCCCCCGTTAGGCTTCCAGGTGTTCAACTGGACGTGGTAGGTTCCCCCGTTAGGCTTCCAGGTGTTCAACTGGACGTGGTAGGTTCCCCCGTTAGGCTTCCAGGTGTTCAACTGGACGTGGTAGGTTCCCCCGTTAGGCTTCCAGGTGTTCAACTGGACGTGGTAGGTTCCCCCGTTAGGCTTCCAGGTGTTCAACTGGACGTGGTAGGTTCCCCCGTTAGGCTTCCAGGTGTTCAACTACTGGACGTGGTAGGTTCCCCCGTTAGGCTTCCATGGTGTTCAACTGGACGTGGTAGGTTCCCCGTTAGGCTTCCAGGTGTTCAACTGGACGTGGTAGGTTCCCCCGTTAGCTTCCAGGTGTTCAACTGGACGTGGTAGGTTCCCCCGTTAGGCTTCCAGGTGTTCAACTGGACTGGTAGGTTCCCCGTTAGGCTTCCAGGTGTTCAACTGGACTGTGTAGGCTCCCCCGTTAGCTTCCAGGTGTTCAACTGGACGTGGTAGGCTTCCCCCGTTAGGCTTCCAGGTGTTCAACTGGACGTGTTAGGCTCCCCCGTTAGGCTTCCAGGTTTTCAACTGGAA